>NC_065598.1:108052211-108355241 GCF_024542745.1 Macaca thibetana thibetana
ATAGCTTTTATTCTTTCGACAAAATATTTGGTTTAAGTGCTTATTATTTTTAAGCCAATTAATCAGAGCTCTTTTATATGTAAACATCACACACAACACATATAAATACAGACAGAAGATCTTCTAATTCTAAGATTTTCCATTTGCCAGTTTTTAAGTTTCTCTTTAAAGCATGCAGTTTCTGACTTAATAAGCAGGCACAACTAGAAGGCAAAACAAATCCCCAAAAATTAAAGGTTGAATTTTTATACCAGATCTTAGATTGTAAAAAAGAGTCAAGCAGCCCATCTCTCATGGAAGTCTCATCTCTCAGTGGGGCCTGGGGACATTTCTGTATCTTCTAGGTTGCCAAGAGCATGCTTCTCTAATTCAAACATGCAAAGAGCTGACTATCTTCCCATGACTGTCATCAGTTACCCCCAAAACTATATTTCCTACCTAGTTATTATACACCAAAGCTCTCTTATAATGTAAAGTAATTTCTGATACCCCCAGAAGCAAAAAATGTCAGATAATGCAATGCAAAACATAACAAAGCCTTAGATTTTGAGAGGGAACTATCCACTTTTAATTCCTGGGGTTCCATGAGGAAAACAGAGATTTTTCCCAAAATGGGGTCTATGGTGCCTCTTATATATTTCCTGAGGAGTCCCAGGTTGTTAGAGCTTGAATATTCGCTTTTAATTAAGCTGACTTTTAACCATAGCACTCTAAAAAATTCCTTTTAAATCTCCTATTACCCAGCTTTAGCCAGGCCAAACAGTCAATATTTCTAGTTTTTGAACTTTACCAAAAGTAACCTCCCAGGTGCTCAGAGGAAGGAAAATTAAAGATGGTTCATGGAAGGGAAGAGAATCAACAAATTGTAAAGGTCATGCAGATATCATACCAGAAAGGAATCATTCCCTAAGCTAGGAATTGAGCGTTAACCCAGACAGCCAGTGTGAAAAGACAAACCTTAGCCACTAAGCTACAGCACTGGGCAGTTTCCACTACTCTTCCAAGAAGGAGTCTGGAGTAGCCAATTTTGAGCTTGTAAAGACTTTTAACTGCTTGAGATAATTTTTAAGGCTATGATGTGAACTCCAAAATTCCTGTTCCCTCAATGGTGGAAACCAAAAAGAAGTACTGCCATGTGGTTACAAGGTTAAGCTCCCAAGAACACAGAACAAGATGAGACAGAAACTTCATCCAGTTTTGTTTGTTTGTTTGTTTGTTTCAGAGACCTGTAGCAAAGATTGTTACTGACCAGTTTGCTGGGCTGTCTTGAACAGTGGGCTTATGGGGTCCTAAGCCCATGCTCTATCCTAAGGTACTCCTCTTTATGACAAAATGACACAGAAAGGCAAATTTACACCACAAAGTACACCAGATTCGCTACATCTCAAGACACATTGGCCACTCTGCTTAGCACCTAATATCGAACTAGCAAGGCTCAGTCCTGCCCCTGATTGTGCTCTGTCATCTTTAATCCATTCAAAGTGTATTAAAAGAGTTTCAACATGTGGTCTCTGGGCAAGATGGTCATCCTGAATAACAGAAAATGTAAGAAAGGGAAAGGAGAGAAAGGGAAATAAAGCACTGCCTGTGGCAGGGTGGTGAAGGCCAAGCATTCAGGGAGACCAGAGAAAGACGACCCACTCATTGCAATGACACTGAGTCAAAAGTTCAGGTGGCCACCTGTCAGTCAGAAGGGATATTGTCCAGCAGTCCCACCAGCTCTCAAGTTTCCCTCTTTAGGAAGGAAAAAGCTCCCCATGTCCTGTGATCCTGTACATGCTTAATCCTGTCACTCACAGCCATCAGCAAAGAATGCAAGGCAGATTAATCCAAAGAGAATAGCAGTTAACATCCCATAATGCCAAATCCCTTCTTAGCCAAGAGGGATTTACTGAGGGGGCTTCTAATCCCTTAAATCTTAGGAAGGACTCTAACCTTCATAAGGTGAGCCTCGAATCCAAGATTGTTCAAGCATCCTCGACTTTTATTAATAGGGGCCTTTAACCCTCTCTGTCTTAGGAGAGACTCTAACTCCCCTAAGTTGAGCCTCTAACCCAATCTCATACTTTACCTAGGTAAAATGCACCCCACCACTTACCCAAAGTTGGTCAATTGATGTTGCAGCCTACTTCCTTTGGGTTGGAGTCTCAGTATTATTCCTTTGTGGTTTGCCAGGAAGGTGTTACTGAAAAGAACTCCTGATTCAGACTGCAAGAGAGGGTTCTTGCATCTTATGCAAGAAAGAATTGTCGGTGAGTCCATATTGTAAAGTGAAAGCAAGTTTATTAGGAAAGTAAAGGAATAAAAGAATGGCTACTCCATAGGAAGAGCAGCCTCATTATTTTTTTCTCTTGTCTGATTGCTGTAGCTAGGACTTCCAGTACTACATTGAGTAACAGTAGTGAAAGTGAGCAACCTTGTCATGTTCCAGATCTTAGAGGAAAGAATTTCAGTTTTTATTCCCATTCAGTACAGTATTTGTGGGTCTGTCATATATGGCTTTTATTATATTGAAGTATATTCCTTTCATATCCAGTCTTTTGAGGTTTATTACCATGAAGGGATGTTAAAATTTTATCAAATGCTTTTTAAACATCAATTGAAATGATCATATTGTTTTGTCCTTCAATCTGTTTCTATGATATATCACATTTATTGATTTGCCTATGTTGAACCATCCTTGTATCCCTGGAAAGAATCTCACTTTGTCTTAATGAACAATCTTTTAAATTTATTGTTGAATGCCATTTGTTAGTATTTTGATAAGTATTTTGGATCAATTTTCATCAGGGATATTAACCTATAGTTTTCTTTTTTTGTTGTGTCTTTGTCTCCTTTTGATATCAGGGTAATTCTGACCTCATAAAATGAGTCTGAAAGTTTTTCCTTCTCTTCTCTTTTCTGAAGTAGTTTGAGTAGGATTGCTAAAAGTTCTTAAATGTTTAATAAATTTCAGCAGCGAAACCATTGAGTACCAGGCTTTTCTTCGCTGGGCCACTGTTTATTATGGCTTCAATCTTGTTAGTTGTTATTGGTAAGTTCAGGCTTTGGATTTCTTCATGATTCAATCTTGGTAGGTTGTATGTGTCTACACATTTTTCCATTTCTTCTAGATTTTCCATTTTATTGGCATATAGTTGCTCATAGTAATTATTAATGATAATTTGAATTTCTGCAGCAGTTGTTGTAATGTTTTCTTTTTCATCTCTGATTTTATTTCTTACGGTTTTCTCTCATTTTTCTTAGTTAATCGAGGTAAAGGTTTGTTGATTTTGTTTATCTTTTTAAAAATCTAACTTTTCCTTTCACCAATTTACTGTTTTAGTTTATTTGTTTCAACTTCATTTATTTCTGCTATGATCTTTATTATTTATTTTCTTCTACTAACGTTTGGGTTGGTTTGCTCTTGTTTTTCTAGTTCCTTAAAATGCATCATTAGGTGTTTCTTTGAAGTTTTTCTACTTTTTTGATGTAGGCACTTATATCTATAAACTTTGCTCATAGTACTACTTTCAGTATATCCCATAGGTTTTGCTATGTTGTATTTCCATTATCATTTGTTTCAAGAAATTTTCAATTTTATTCTTAATTTCTTCATTGACCCACTTGTAATTCAGTAGCATATTCTTTAATTTCCATGTGTTTGTATAATTTCTAAAATTCCTCCTTTTATTGATTTCTAGTTTTATACCATTGTCATCAGAGAAGATACTTGATATAATTTCATCTTTTTGGCCAAGTGCAGTGGCTCATGCCTCTAATCCCAGCACTTTGGGAGGCTGAGGTGGGTGGATTACTCGAGGTTAGGAGTTAGATACCAGCCTTATCAACATGATGAAACCCTGTCTCTACAGAAAATACAAAAATTAGCCAGGCATGGTGGTGGGCACCTTTATTCCCAGCTACTCAGGAGGCTAGGCAGGAGAATCGCTTGAGGTCAGGAGGCAGAGGTTGCAGTGAGTTGAGATCATGCCACTGCACGCCAGCCTGGAATGACAGAGTGAGACTCCATCTCAATAATAATAATTTCATATTTTTGTAGTTTTGAAGACTTGTTCTGTGGCCAGACATATTGTCTATCCTTAAGAATAATCCATGTGCTGAGAAAAAAAAATTGTATTCTGTAGCCATTGGATGAAATGTTCTGTAAATATCTATTAGGTCCGTTTGGTCTGTAGTACAGATTAAATACAATGTTCCTTTGTTGATTTTCTGTCTGAAAGATCTTCCTAATGCTACAAAGTGAGGTTTTGAAGTCTCTAGGTATCATTTCATTGGAGTCTATCTCTCTTTTTATCTCTAATAGCATTTCTTTATATAGCTGGGCACTCCAGCGTAGGGTGCATATATATTTATAATTGTTACATCTTTTTGCTGAATTGACACTTTTGTCATTATATAATGACCTTCTCTGTCTCTTCTGATAGTTTTTGTATTGAAATATATTTTGTCTGATCTAAGGATAGCTACTCCTGCTTGCTTTTGGTTTCCATATGCCTGGAGTATCTTTTTCCATCCCTTTATTTACAATGTATGTGTGTCTTTATAGGTGAAGTGTGTTTCTTTTAGGCAACATATCATTGGTTCTTGTTTTCTTTTCTTTTCTTTTTTTTTTTTTTTAAAGTATTTCAGTAATTTATTCAAAGTTACTCTTTTAGTTAATGGTGGAACCGAGAGTCAAACCATCTGGTTCTAGACCTGAACTCTTATCCACAATGGTGTGCTATGCCGTCAACACACTTATCCAGGATAACTGCAGCCATAAAAAAGGATGAGTTTGTGTCCTTTGTAGGGACATGGATGCAGCTGGAAACCATCATTCTTAGCAAACTATCACAAGAACAGAAAACCAAACACCGCATATTCTCACTCATAGGTGGGAACTGAACAATGAGATCACTTGGTTCTTGTTTTCTAATCCATTCAACCACTGCAGTTCTTTCGATTGGAGAGTTTAGTCTATTTATACTCAATCCTATGATTGATAAATAAGGACTTGTCCTTGTTATTTTGTTGTTTTCTGTTTGTTTTGTGGTGCTCTCTTTCTTCCTTCCTTCCTTCCTGTCCTTCTTTTAGTATAGATAATTTTCTCTGATGGTACATTTTGATTTCTCACTTTAAATTTTTTCTATATCCTTTGCATGTTTTTTGGATTGAGTTTTCCATAAGGCTTGCAAATAACATCTTATAACCTATCATTTTAAACTGATGACAACTTCGCCCTGATGGCATAAACTAACAAGGAAAGAGAAAACTAATACAAATTATTTACATTAACTTCATCCCCTGTTTTTTAACTTTTTGTTGTTTCTATTTATATCTTCCTGTACTGCCTATGTCTTGAAAAGTTGTTGTAGTTATTATTTTTGATTGGCTCATTTTTTAGTCTTTCCACTTAGAATAAGAGCAGTTTACACACCACAGTTACAGTGTTACAGTATTCTGCATTTTTCAGTGTACTTACTATTACTAGTACATTTTATACTTTCAGGTGATTATTTATCGCTCATTAATGTCATTTTCTTTCTGATTAAAGTATTCTCTTTAGCATTTCGTAAAGGACGGGTGTGGTATTGATGGAATTCTTCAGCTTTAATTTGTCTGGAAAAGTTTTTATTTCTCCTTCATGTTTGAAGGATATTTTCACCAGATATTCTATTCTAGGGTAAAAGTGTTTTCCTCAGCCCTTTAAATATGTCATGCCACTCTCTCCTGGCCTGTAATGTTTTCATTGAGAAGTCTGCTGCCAGATGTATTGGACCTCCATTGCATGTTATTTTTTTATTTTCTCTTGCTGCTTTTAGAATCCTTTCTTTATCCGTGATCTTTGGAATTTATTATTAAATGCCTTGAGTTAGTCTTCTTTGGGTTAAATGTGCTTGGTGTTCTATAACCTTCTTGTACTTGGATATTGATATCTTTCTCTAGGTTTAGGAAGTTCTCTGTTACTATCCCTTTGAATAAACTTTCTACCCCTATCTCTTTATCTACCTCCTCAATAAGGCCAGTAACTCTTCCATTTGTCTTTTTGAGGCTTTCTAGATCTTGTAGGTGTGCTTCAATCTTTTTTATTCTTTTTTTCTCTTGTCTCCTTTGACTGTATTTTCAAATAGCCTGTCTTCAAGCTCACTAATTCTTGATCAATTCGGCTATTAAGAGACTTTGATGCGTTCTTCAGCAAGTCAATCGCATTTTTCAACTTCAGAATCTCTATTTGCTTCTTTTTAATTGTTTCACATTTTTGATAAACATATCTGGTAGGATTCTTAATTCCTTCTCTGTGTTTCCTTGAATTTCTTTGAGTTTCCTCAACACAGCTCTTTTGAATTAACTTCCCAAAAGGTCACATATCTCTGTCTCTGCAGGATTGATCTCTGGGACCTTATTTAGTTTGTTTGATGAAGTCATGTTTTCCTGGATGGTCTTGATGCTCCTCAATGTTCCTCAGTATCTGGGCACTGAAGAGTTAGGTATTTATTATAGTCTTCACAGTCTGGGATTATTTATACCTGTTATAATAGGATTTGAATGATGAAACCCTAGGGATTCTAGATCCACTAGAGGTTGCTATAAAAAATAACTTTAAGGAAAGCCTTGTGGTCTAGTCTCTTAGAAGAAATATCTTTTGTCTCGCCCCATGTTATTAATATTACCTGTTACTGGGTGGTACTCAGTGTTTTCTGGATCTATGTTTTTTTTTCTGTAGCTAATAGGGAGCCATTGATGATGTCTTAATGGCCTAGTGGACTCTTAATGGCTAGAAAGCCTCCTTCATTTCTCTTCCTTTATCCTGTTTTCTACATGTTGACTGACTTATACTCAGATGTTTTTCCTAGGAGAGAAATCATGCATTAAAAAGTCAGCATTATTTCTTGTGGAGCATCCTGGTAAGAAATTCAATTGTGAGGAGAGTAGGGTGACACTGTTACTTCAGATTATGTGCGGATTTCAATAATAGAAGTAGATGGACTCATAAATAATTGCCAACATCCTTTACAAGAAGACTCATCAGAGAGCTGCCAGTTGTCTGCCAATGATACTATTTTCTCAGGGTCTGTCTCATATTATAAAGGATGAAAATACTGGTGTATTGCCAAAGATTGAGAGTCTGGAAGAGAATGTGTACTTTGGAGTTAAACAGCCCTGAGCTCAACTGCTTACAATCTGTGTGAACTTGGACCTGTCACTTAATCTTCACAAGCCTCAAATTTCCCATCTGTTGGGGATTGTGCTTTGTGGGGTTGTTTTGAACGTTGCATGAGATACTACATGTAGCCAGATTCTGGCACATGAAAAGTATGTGATAAATTCTAGTTATTATCAATGTAAGAAGCTAGCCTTTATCTGCAAGTGGAGGTATTCAGAGGATGTAATACAACTGATTAATTCAGTCCAGAGTGCCTCATTAGTTTCTTCCCACTCTAAAACATTCCATATCCACATTTACCACTCAGCCTGAGTATGAGAATTTTCTTAACTGTTTCTCATTTTATTTCTGCCTTCTCCATTTCATAAAAACAAGTTCTTGTTCTTCTTAGCTATATGTATTCTCCCCTGAATACATCCATACTCAAGCTTTTCATTTCCTCTTCCAAGTCTTCTTGGAGGAGGAAAGAAAGATTAAAAATTACTCCCCAATATCAAGATTTCTTTCACACCTTTACTTGCCGTGTTTTCTGTATCCTTTCATTTTTTTTCCAAATGGTTTCTATGATTCACTTCCTTCAGGTAGTAAAACCTTAGTGCAAAATCTCTTTGGGCATGATATTTTCAAATTGGTGATATCCTGAACTTTAAACAGGTTAACCCTCCTCAAACTCACTCTCCCCAACCGTCAATTTATGAAAATGCTCCTTCTTTGCTTCAATGAACTTAGGATTGCATCTCTGTGCATTTTCCCCACAATTTTCACAATGAAAACATTATGCTATCCATACACATCATTACCATTTGTCTAGATGGTAGGCACCTTAAGAGCAGGAATTATGATTGACGATGTATCCTTTCAAAAAAATGAAACAGACCATGATATACCAAGAGAGCCTTCTGTAGAAAAACATCTTTGAGAGCCAGGCAGAAAGTGTGCAGGCATTTTAGATGAGAAAGGCCAGATAATACCCAACTGCCTACTTTTTTTTTTTTTTTTTTTTTTTTTTTTGAGACACAGTCTCGCTTTGTTGCCCAGGCTGGAGTGCAGTGGCACAATCTCAGCTCACTGCAAGCTCCGCCTCCTGGGTTCACACCATTCTCCTGCCTCAGCCTCTTGGCTCCCATCACTTTACAGACAAAATCAGCCCTACAAGAAGTGAATTGGTGATGGGTAGAGAAAATCATCCTATGTCATTGTCCTCCTTCCAGGTTTAATTCAGATGTAATTAGGCAAAAGTATCTATCAGTGTTAAAGGTAGGAGAAGAGATTTCTCTACTAAGCAATTGTATGCTCTTGGGAAAGTCCCTTTGTCTTTCTACTTCCTTCTCCTCTAGTATGAGGATGGTAATAATAGTATTACCTATCTTACAAGAGTTGTTGTGAGTCTTAAATGACATGTAAATCAGTTATAACAGGGTGTAACAAATATTATGTACTCAGATAATGTTAATGCTGCTGCTGATGATGATGATATTATCCAATACTTACTTTGCCTTCAAACCTTCTTTAGGAAAGAAAAGCCTTTTATACTGAAAATTACCAACTCGTCAATCACTTCAACCAGACTACATTTTTGCTATGCAGAAATAACACATATGAATCTTGGGACTAGATTTTAGAGTGTGTTTGTTTAGGATAAGCTATCTCCCAATATCCCTTCTGAGGGATTCTGGCCGGAGGGCACTGTTAAATTTGTTGTCTCACAGGATAGCCAAAAAACAAGATAGCTTCCCTAACTCCCAGATACCCCCTGTTACTAGCTATTATACATATTACTCTCCAGTCCTGAGACTCTAGTTTAAGCTAAAGGCAGTAGGCAAATTGTCTCAGACAAGTAAATTCAGGTCTTTTTAACCACTCACCAAATGCTTTTCTGGAAAAAATATAGTATAAAGAAAAAATATTTTGCCATTTCAGGTAAGGTTAATACTCTAAGAATCAAGGTTAACGTAGCAGTTTAAAGAGGCATGATCTTAGTCCTTGGAAACTTTCCTTATAAATGGAAAGAGTTCTCTTTCTATCATCTTGGTTTTTTATTTACTTCTCTCTCTCTTTCACTCTTTCTCTCTCTCTCTCCTCTACTATTCTTTATTATTTTGTAAACAATGTAAGATTTTAATTATATACATAGGCAATAGCTAAAAGTCAAAAATGAAAATCTAGCACATCCTCCCTAACACAAGTGCTACTACTATTTTGCTATGTGGCCTCCCCAAAGCTTGTTTTTACTATGCAGTGGATTGTTTGCATAGTTGCAATCATATTGAGACTGTGATGTAATAGGAGGCAAATGACCTGGGGGGTCAGACAAAGTTGAGTTCAAGTCCTGACTTTGTAGTCATGCGTTGTGTGTTTGGCCTAATTTCTTAATCTCTCTTGACTTATATTTCTTTTTCTGGAAAATGAAAGTAAGTGATACCAACTGGGTATGGTGGCTCATGCCTGTAAACCCAGCACTTTGGGAAGCCAAGGCAGGTGAATCACTTGAGCTCAGGAGTTGAAGACCAGCTCAGAAAACACGGTGAAACCTAATTTCTACACAAAATACAAACAAAAAAAAATTAGCCAGGTATGGTGGCACACACCTGTGTGTGCTCAGGGGGCTGAGGCAAGAGAATCACCTGAGTCTGGGAGGTCAAGGCTGCAATGAGAGCCATGATCATGCCACTGCACTCCAGCCCAGGTGACAGAGTGAGACATTGTCAAAAAAAAAAAAAAAAAGAAGAAGTGAAGTGAGTGATACCTATTTCATAGACTTTTAGTGAATTTTATGGAAAATAACATGCATAAAGATGCTCAGCAGATACCTTCCAATTCCAAATTGGAAGTGTAGAAACAAGCTGGTTTCAATGCCCACCCCCACCAACAGAAAACCAAAAACAAATATACAACACGAAGGTTATCACCAGAAATACACCAAAACTTAAATATGAGAATAAGACCGTTTCAGGGGCCACAGAGAAGTGAGGAAACTCTGAGAGATGATAAGAGCATTCTGTATCTGCAATACTCTTCCCCTCAATCTGCTCAGCACCAAGTACATGGAAAATTTCCTCCCAACTCATGATTTCTACACTAGAAAAATTGAGAGTGAGGTGGACAACCAACTTTCCCACCATCTTGGGTTCCCTAGCAGGAATTCTGCCCTGGCTTCAACCCATGGAAAGCATCACAAGTGCCTGAATGGAGAAATATCCCTGAAGATAGCTGAAGACAAAGTGAGGAGGTAAGGCTATAATCCCCAGCCCTGGAAACTGCTCTGTAACTCAGCCTTAAGGAGATATCAAATGAAAGAAGCTCTATGAGGTATGTTCCACAGGTTTCCTGGCTGTGAAGCCCTAGCCAGTCTTCCCATGCTGAAAGGATATTCCCTTTGGGACCTCCTGCATTTAGGACAAGCAGCCCTCTGATCATTTACTTCAGCCAAGATAAAGCTTGGCTTAAGGCATAATCTAGTGACAAAAAGGAGGCAGTAATCTAGCAGGAAAAAAAGAAATTCAACAAGTCAATTACCAGGAATCTTTAAGCAAATATATCTAATAAAGAACATAACAAGCCAGACAGAGAAGACTAAAACGAATAACTAATCATTCAATGCAAAGGCATAGACTACATCCACAAGGCACGCCAGCAAATAGGGAAGCAGAATGTGGCAAGGTTAAACAAAGCAAGAAGCCATTGACTTACCCCAGTGAGATGGTGATATGTGAGCTCTCTGACCAATAAATAAAAGTAGCAGTTTTAAGGGAACTCAGTGATCTCTAAGATAATGCAGAAAAGCAATTCAGGAATTTAGGAGAGAAATTTAATGAGGAGGTTCAAATAATGAAAACAAGCAAACAAACAGAAATAAGAAATACATCTGTTGAACTGAAAAATGTATTAGAGTCTGTTAACATCAGGATGGGTCAAGAAGAGGAAATAATCAGTAAGCGCCATGCCAGGCCATTTGAAAATACACACTTGGAGGAAAGAAAAAAAAGAATGACAAAGAACAAAGATCTCCTACAAGATATAGATAACTATCTCCAAAGACCCAATCTAATAATTATTGGCCTTCAAGAGGGAGTTGAGCGAGAGCAAGGGTAGAAAACTTAATGAAGAAATAATAACAAAGTTTTCCAAAACTTGAGAAAGAGATAAATATCCAGGTACAGGAAGAGAATGCCAAATAGATTCAACCCTAATAAGACCACCCCAAGGCATATAATAATCAATCACTCAAAGGTCTGGGACAAGAAGAAGATCCTAACAGAAGCAAGGAAAAAAGCAAATAACATACGAAGGAGTGCCAATTCTTCTGGCAACAGACTTCTCAATGGAAACCATACAGACCAGAAGGGAGTCAAGAGCATTTTCAAAGTTCTTGAGAAGAAAAACAAAAATAAAAGCAAAACAAAACTGCCATTCAAGAATACTGTACCCAGCAAAATTAACCTCCCAACATGAAGGAATGAAAAGATCTTTCCCAGACAAGCAAAAGTTGAGAGAACTCACCACCTGTCTTATAAAAAGTGCTAAAGAGAGCCAAGTACGATGGCTCATGCCTGTAGCCCTAGCACTTTAAGAAGTCATGGTGGGAGAATTGCTTGAGCCCAGAAGTGTAATACCAGACTGGACAACATAGTGGGACCCTGTCTCTACAAAAAATTTTACAAAAATAACCAGGGCATGATGATGCACACCTGTGGTCCCAGGTTTTCAGGAGGCTGAGGCAGGAGGATCACTTAAGCCCAGCAGGTTGAGGCTGCAGTAAGCTGTGATTGCTCCACTACACTGCAGCCTGGGCAACAGAGGGAGACTATATCTCTAAAAACAAAAAAAAGAAATGCAAAGAGAATTCCTCAATCTCAAATTAAAAAAAAAAACCACTAACATGCAAAATAAAATATTTAAAGGTTAAAAAACCCACTGGTAAAAGTAAGTACACAGAAAAATTCAGAATATTCTATTACTATAATTGTGGCATGCAATTTACACAGAACTCTAGTAGGAAACTCAAAAGACAAATCTATTAAAAACAATAATAGCGACAGAAATTTGTTAAGAGATAGGCAATATAAAGATATTTAAACTGAAACAACAAAAAGTCAAATTGTAGGGGCCATGGAATTAAAGTGTAGAGGTTTTAATTTTTTTTCTGTTTCTATTATTTTCCTTGTGATTTAATATAAGTTGCTGTCTCTTAAAAATAATTTGTTGTATCTATAAGATATTTTATGTAAGTCTTATGGTAACCACAATGCAAAAACCTATAATAGATTATCTAAAATTAAAAAACAACAAATTAAAACATAGTACCAGAGAAAATCATTTCTCTGTATGTTTTGGGAAACAGAAAACAGGGAAAACAGGAAGAGAGGAGTTACAAGACAACCAGAAAACATGCAACAAACTGGCAGTAGTAGTTTCCAATCAATAATAACACTGAATGCAAATGGAATAAATTCTCTAATTTAAAAATAGAGAGTAGTTGAATGGATAAAGAAATAAGACCAAATTCTAGGCTGGGTGTGGTGGCTCATGCCTGTAATCCCAGCACTTTGGGAGGTCAAGGAGGGCAGATCATGAGGTCAGGAGATGGAGACCATCCTGGCTAACACGGTGAAACCCCGAATTTACTAAAAAATACAAAAAAGTAGCCGGGTGTGGTGGCAGGCACCTGTAGTCCCAGCTACTCGAGAGGCTGAGGCAGGAGAGTGGCGTGAACCCGGGAGTGGGAGCTTGCAGTGAGCCAAGATCACGCCACTGCACTCCAGCCTGGGCGACAGAGCAAGAGTCTGTCAAAAAAAAAAAAAAAAAAAAAAGACAAAATTCTATATTGCTGACAAGAAAGCCATTTCACCTATAAAGACAGACAAAGACTGAAAGTGAAGGGGTGGAAAAAGATAGTTCATGCAACTGGAAACCAAAAAAGAGTGAGAGTAGTGCTACTTGTATCAGATAAAATAGACTACAAATGAAAGGCTATAAAAAGAGGAAAAAAGTCACTAAATAATGACAAAGAGGTCAAATAAGCAAGAAGACATAACAATTATAAATGTCTATGCACTCAAGACCAGAGCTCTCAAGTACATAAAGCAAACATGAATAGTTCTACAGGGAGAGATTGACTGACAATAATAATAGTAGAGGGCTTGAACAGCCCACTCTCAGTAATATATATGTCATTCAGATGAAAAATTAACAAAGAGCCATGGAGTTAAACTACACACTAGACCTGTTAGGCCTAACTGATATTTACAGAATGTATCACCCACCTGCTGCAGAATACACTTTTTTTCATTGTAACATGGAACATCCTTCTGAATAAACTATAGCTTAGGCCACAGAATAAGTGTGAAAAAATTCAAAAATAAATGGAAATCATATTAAGTAGGTTTTCTGACAAGAATGGAATAAAAATATAGATTAATAACCAGAGGAACCTCAAAACATCACCAATACATGAAAATTAAACAAAATGCTCCTGAGTGACCAGTGGGTCAATGAAGAAATTAAGAATGAAATAGTAAAATTTCTGCAAACAAATGAAAATGCAAATATAATATACCAAAGTCAATGAGATACAACATAAGAAATACTAAGATGGAAGTTTATAAATGTCTACATCAAAAAAGTAGGAAAAAAAAGACTTAAACAACCCAACAATGTGCCTCAAGGAACTAGAAAAGCAAAAATAAAACAAACCCAAAATTATTAGAAGAAAAGAAATAATAAAGATCATAACTGAAATAAAAGAAATTGAGACTAAAATATACAAAATATCAATGAAACAAAAAGTTGCTTTTTTGAAAAGATAAATAAAATCAACAAACTTTTAGCTAGGCTAAGAAAAAAAGAGAAAACCAAATAAATAATACCAGAAACAAAGAGGAGACATAACAACTGAGACCACAGAAATTTAAAAAAAAAAAATCATTAGAGACTGTTACGAACAACTATATGCCAACAAATTGGAAAATGTAGAGGAAGTGAATAAATTCCTGGGCACTACATCCTCCCAAGATTGAACCATGAAGAAAATAAAAACTTGAACAGATGAGTAACAAGCAATGAGATCAAAGCTGTAACAAAAAAATATCTGAGCAAAGAAAAGCCCAGAACCTGATGGCTTTCCTGCTGAATTCTACCAAACATTTTACGAAAAAAAGTACCAATTTTATTCAAATTCTTCAAAGAAGTTGAAAAGGAGGAAATATTTCTAAAAATCATTCTACAAAGCCAGAATTATCCTGGTAGCAAAACCAGAGAAGGACAAAACAAGAAAAGAAAACCTCAGGCCAATTTCACTGATTAATATAGATGCAAAAATCCTCCCCAAAATACTGACTAACAGAATTCAACAACACACTAAAAACATCATTCACCATGATCATGTGGGATTCTTCTCAGGGATGCCAGGTATATTAGTCCGTTCTCACATTGTTATAAAGAACTACTTGATACTGGGTAATTTATGAAGAAAAGAGGTTTAATTAACTCGCAGTTCCACTGGCTGTACAGGAAGCGTGGCTGAGGAGAACTCAGGAAACTTACAACTATGGCAGAAAGTGAAGGGAAGCAGGCACCTCTTCACGTGGTGGAGCAGGAGAGAGAGTGAAGGGGAAGGTGCTACAAACTTTTAAACAAACAGATCTCGTGAGAAGTCTGTCATGAGACAGCACTAAGAGGATGGTGCTAAACCATTAGAAACCACTCCCATGGTCCAGTCACCTCCCACTAGGCCCCATCTACAACACTGGGGATTACAATTCAACATGAGATTTGGGTGGAGACCCAGAACTTAACCATATCACAAGGATCGTTCAACATGTGCAAATCAAGAAGTGTAATATATCACATAACAGAACCAAGAAAAAAACCACATGATTATTTCAACAGATACTGAAAAAGCATTTGATGAAATTTGCCATCTCTTCTACACCATCCTTCAAGCCTTGTTAGAATGTAGACTATACAGCTGAAAGACAGTCCTATGCCATTTATAAAGTCTACCTCAACTAATTCACCAGAATGCAGGCATAATAGAGCACCAGGTAACAGATTGTAGAGCCACACTTCATGGGTTGAAATCCAGATGTTGCCATTTTCCAGCTTTGTGACTTTGGGCATATTTCCTGAGTGTTGTGTATCTCAATCTTCTCATCAATCTTCTCATGGCATAAAAATAGTATCATGCTCAATAAAATTGTTGGATTAAAAGAATTAATAGTTTTAAGAACTTAGGAAATATGTGTCACATATATTAGTGCTCAGTAAACACTAGGTGTTATTATTTATCCCTCTTCATCCTGACTTTCCACAGCATCTTTCATATCATCATGTGTGATGGTACACACGTGAGATGGAAAGTACTAGATTACATGTACAATTTTACTTAATTATAAAGTGTTTTGTATTTTTCTGTTAAATGTGTGTCATGTCTTCTCAACTAGATTGAAAGCTCCCAGGGGTAGGAACCATGTATTGGACTTTGAATCTCCCATAATATTTTACTACATTGCTGGGCACAGGGTGCTTGCTCAACAAATCTTTATGTATTGAAATTGCATGCTAGTCTAATGCAAAGGACAGTCAGAAAGAACCCTTGGTGTCTGTTAAAATAACATACAATATCCTCATCATCTCTCATTGCTCTACAGAGCCACATTAAAGCTTCCATCCCTGAAGACTAATGGCCAATCCCCCTAAGCTCTATGCCTTGCTTCATGAGTTTCATTATTCTCTAGGATGCAGGACACAGGAGCAGAGAGAATGTAATTGAGAACCCTATCTTCTGCACACAAAACCTGCAGACCTGTACTTCAATGGCTTGTAGCTGGATGTAATTGGTGCTGGTTCTCTGCAACATAATTTCAGGAGAGGTCTAAAAATATGATGGAAACACCTCAAGGTTCAGGTATAGGGAATGGAAAAGAATGAGGTTGGTGGTAGGTGAGTAATAGTGGATGACCTCTCGTGGTAAAATAACCTGTAGGTTTTTTACTAAGCCTGAGTGGAGGTTTGCAAAATTGAGGAGATTGCCAACCTATACAATGTCACCGATCTCAGCAACCAGAGATTGGGTCATCTAAATTCAGGATCTGAAGGTGGGAAGCCTGGATGTGGATCTTGCCTCTGCCTCTTAATAGTTATGTGACTTCTTTCGGAAAGAAGGAGCAAAAGATCAGAAAGCAGATACTGAAGGTAAAAACACAGAGGGCTTTAACTCAAAAGCCTCTATTGCTTCGGCTTTTTGTTGTCTGAGACGTGTGACAGTATCACTTGCTGCTCTCACTCTAAGCTGCTGGAGAGTTAAGACCTTGAGAAAGACAAGTCACAGATACTCAATAAAGTGTCAAAACAAGTGCTTTCTGCTCATAGTTTGTAGCTGTGTATAATGTAGCATTGCACAACTAGGAAGATGACTTATAGCTACCAGCATAATAGCAAACCCAGCAGTTTTAACCAAAAGTAATTTTGCTCTTTACTCTCATCCATAGTCTATACATTCTGCAAAGGCTCGTATCAGGCCTCTCTTCTTCTACAAAGTCATTAGTTTCCAGTCTCTCTGGAGTCCTTTGTTTCCCCAACAACTTATTAAATTTGCATCATAATGCATGGCAGTGTGGGTTTTGTTGGGGAAGGAAGGGTGATAGTACACGCATGAGATAGGTTATTTACACACACATATACACACAGCCATGTGGGCTATCTTTGTGAGTTATTCGAACTGATTATCTATATTAGTTCAAGGAACCACACTCATCATTTATTCCTCACTCTGTCTTTCACTCTGTACTGTTGAAGATATGTTCTAATATTTGAGGTAGAAAAAAAGGTAGTTGTTTTAGAATATCTTTTTTTTTTAAGTAATTCATTTGGCTCTAGTGCCAATAAAAACTCTCTGTGGTTTCCTCATTATCTGTTCCCATGGTTTTCAGAGTCACCCATCAAGAGAGTTATTAATCCAGAACATGTGAGTACATGTTAAATTTTCCAGTTACTGAGAATAACTCAAAGGGCACAGACAGAAATAGACTGCAAGCCTTCTCTCAGACGGACTCTGCCAAAGTACGGCACTTCTGCCAGCTCCACTGGCCCCTTGGTCTAAAGCTAAGGGAAAAAGACGTTAGAAATTATGGACCCTGTCCATTGTCCTGGACCATGGCCCAAGGAATTCATGGCATATGGCCTCATACTTTTTCTTTCCCTTCCATGTTAGACAGATTTCATGGAAATTCTTTCTGTATGGCAAGAATTTATTTTAAATTCGTGTGACACTTCAGAATTTATTAAATGTTTCCAAATACATTATTACATTTTAGATCTTAAAACGCCATGAAGTGAGTGAGGAAACTATTAACCTTAGTTTATAGACAAGGAGGGTCAAACCAAGAGAGATTAAGCACTTTGCCCATGTTCACATAGCTCATAATGACAGAACTGAGAATCACATTCAGATTTGCAGATTCGAAATTCAATGATCTCTCTACCTCTTTGTCAACAAACTACCTCCCAAAACTTTCGTGTCTTCTAGGGCGTAACCTTGTCAATTACATGCTAATCTTTAATCATTGCTCAAATTCTTCCTAGTTTAGGCATTCTAGTGAGGCTGAGTACAGATCTCTGAACCATATTTTTACCTTGGTTTGGAGCTTGCTTTTTTATTGTTTGGTTTTGTGATACCTGACCCTCAACATCATGTCAGATTTACAGAACTAGCATTTATATAATACCATTTTATGAGAATGTTATATGTCAGGTCACAGCTCAACAAAAGGCTATCACTCTGGGGAAATCTCTCAATAATCAAGTGAATGAAATGTCCTAATCTTGGACGTCATCGGCCTCTTTTCCCAGTCCCCACAGTGCTTACTCAATGAGCTTATGAATCATGTCCACGGGGACAGAGACAGAAGTTATGCAAAGAATCAACCACATGGACACCCCTTCATAAAGGCTGAGTTGACAACTATTGTCCCTAGAGAATGCCCAAACTGCTATCAGCAGAGACCCATGCTAAGCCCCTAGTTGGGCCCCGTTGTGCAGAGACTAGCCACCAGGTAGCAGGTTGATTACTGTGGATGCCCTCCATTGTGGAGGGGGAAGCCATCTGTCCTCAATGTAAACAGTACTTATTCTGATAAGGATTTGCTTTTCCAGCCTGCAATGTTTCTACCAGCACTGCCACCCATAGACTTAATGAATGTCCATTTTATAGTCATTGTATCACAGACCTTATAAACCAGGAACAGATACTCTGGCAGAAGAGTTCAACAACCTATTAAAAATTCAGTTAAAGAGTCTCTAGGAGCCAACACCAGAAAACTGGGGTGTTATTCTACAGGAAATGTCATATGATATGAATCAGCGGCCAAAAGTCAGTGCTGTTTCTGTCATAACCAGTATTCTTGGAACCAAGAGATGGAAGTTGAAGTGGCTTTTATCAATATTACATCTAATAGCTAATTCACAAAAGTATGATTCCACGGTTTAGGTTTCAGTACTTGAGGGAGGTATGCCTCCTCTAGGATAGACAACATCTCTATTATTGAGAAGATGAGACAGCCACCTGTCTATTTCAGACTGCTTATGCCATTAGAACAACAGCCAAAGTGGGAGTTTCAGGGCTGGATGGCATCACATGAGGTTGCTGCTGTGGAGTGAATGTGGAGAAGGGTATGTTTTGGACACAGAGGATGCTTCCAGGTACCTCTTTCTGCTGTCATTTCAGTAGTAAATGTTAAAAAGGAAAATTTGAACAACCACATGCAGGCAGGACCACTGAGGTCTCTAATACATTAGGAATGAAGGTTTAGGTCATACCTAAGGTAAGAACTTTGATCAGCTTAGGTGCTGATTGAGGGCAAAGAAAACATGGACTGAGTAGTAGAGGAAAAGTTACAAAAAGAAGACTTTATAACATCTGCCTGAGTTTTGTCCTTGCTGTGACTTATCCCTTTCTCCATCTTAGTCTGTTTTGTGTTGCTATAAAGGAATACCTGAGACTGGGTAATTTATAAAGAAAAAAGGTTTATTTGGCTGACAGTTCTGACCCCTGGAATAGTTCAAGATTGGGCATCTGGTGAGAGTCTCGGGCTACTTCTACTCATGGTTGAAAGTGAAGAAGAGCCAGAGTGTGCAGAGATCACATAGCAAGAAATGAAGCAAGAGTGGGGCAGAGATGCCAAGCTCTTTTTAACAGCCAGCTTCCACAGAAGCTAATAGAGTAAGAACTCACCTCTAAAGGAGGGCATTAATCTATTCATGAGAGGTCTGCTCCCATGACCCAAACACCTCCCATTAGGCCCCACCTCCAACACTGGGTATCAAATTTCAACATAGGATTTGGAGGGACAAATATCCAAATCATAGCACCCTCCCATTCTACCATTTTACGTACAGTGATTAACTTTATAACATTGTCTCTAGTGTACAGACTATCAAGATGAAATTGTGATGGAACCAGAAGATGAATACGTGCCATCCAAAGATCCTGGACTTAGAGCTAGCTATAGTAACTGGTCAGAATTTGAGATGCCACCCTTTTGCATGTTTTCACTTATATAAGGAAAAATTACATTATGTTATGTGGGCCATTTATTGTTGTGAAGTTTAAGTATGATAAAAGGATATATATTGTTACTAGTCAGCCAAAAATGTGAATCAAGAAGGCATTAGACATTCTTTTTGGCCACTGTCTTAGGATTGGTTCTCCAGGAGAGATTCTGTTTTAAAAATTAATTTGTTTAATTGGCAAATAAATATATATTTATCATATACAACATGTTTCAAAATATGTATACATTGTGGAATGGCTAAATCAAGGTAATTAACATATGTATTATCAAACATGCTTTTTTTGTATGCAGTGAAAACACTTAAAATCTACTCTCCTAGTAACTTTCAAGAATACAATACTATTGCTATTAACTACAGTCACCATGTTGCTCAGTAGATCTCTTGAACTTATTCCTCCTATCTAACTGGAATTTTGTATTCTTTGACCAATATCTTCCCCAGCCCCCAGGAGCAGGGTTACCACTGCCCCTAGCTGCTGGTAACTACCATTCTATTCTCTACTTCTAGGGATTCAACTTTTTAAGATCCTACATATAAGTGAGATTGTGTGGCATTTATCTTTCTGTGCCTGGGTTATTTCACTTACATAATGTTTTCCAGGTTCATCCATGTTGTCACAAATGACAGGAGTTTCATCTTTTCAAAGGTGGAATAGTATCCCATTGTGTATATGCAACATATTTTCTTTATCCATTTATTCATTAATGGACACTTATGTATATTCCATATCATAGCTATTGTGAATAATGTTGCAATGAATGTAGAAGTGCCAATAACTCTTCAAGATAATGATTTTATTTCCCGTGGATGCATACCCACCCCACAGTGGGACTGCTGAGTTATAAGGTAGTTCTATTTTTAATTTTAAAAGGAACCTCCACACTGTTTTCTATAATGGCCATACTAATTAACATTCCCAACAACAGTGTGCAAAGGTTTTTCACCACATCCTTTCTAAAACTTCTTTTTTTAAAAAATAATAGCTGCTGCTCTAACAAGTGTGAGGTGATATCTCCTTGTGGTTCTTCATTTGCATTTCTCTAATGATTAGTGATTTTGAGTAATTTTTATATACGTGTTGGCCATTTTTATGTCTTCTTTTGGGAAATGTCTATTCAGATCCTTTGCCCATTTTTTAAATTGGATTTTTGTTTTCTTACTATTGAGTTGCTTGAGTTCCTTCTACATTTCAGATATTAACCTGTTATCAGATGTATAGTTCACAAATATTTTCTTCTATACTGAATGTTGTCTCTTTGCTCTATTGATTGGTCCTTGACTGTGCATGGACTTTTCAGTTTGCTGTCATTCCATTTGTTTATTTTTCCTTTTGTTGCCTGTGCTTTGGGGTTCATATGCAAACAAAATCATTGCCAAGTCCAATGTCGTGGAGTTTTCTGCCATGTTTTCTCCTCGTAGTTTTACAGTTTCAAGTCTTACATTTAAGTCCTTAATGTATTTTGAGTTGATTTTTGTGTATTATGTGAGATAAGGGTCTGATCATTCTGTATTTGAATATCCAGTTTTCCCAACATCATTTATTGAAGAGATTCTCTTTTCCCAGTTGTGTGCTCTTGGCACCTTTATCAAAAGCAGTTGACCATAAATGTATGAATTTATTTCTGGACTCTCCCTTCTGTTCCATTGGTCTCTGTGACTGTGTTTATGCCAATACCATGTTGTTTTAGTTACAATAGTTTTGTAGTATATTTTGATGTCAGAGAGTGTGATGCTTCCAGCTGTGGTCTTTTATGGTTCCATATGAATTTCAGGATTGTTTTTTTCTACTTTCATGAAAAATATCATTGGAATTTTGATAGGGATTGCATTGAACCTGTACATCATTTGGGGCAGTATGGATATTTTAACAATATTATTTTCCAATCCACATAATGAGATATCTTTCCACTTATTTGTGTCTTCCTTAATTTCTTTCATCAAAGTTTTATAGTTTTCAGTGTATAGATCTTTACCAAGAGATATTCTGATGTAAGTGATTTATTAGGAGAATATTCTCAGGAGAATACTGTGAGGGAATGAGGGAAGCAGGATAAAAAAGGAGACGGGGCTAAACAAGCATGTAATTTCAGATGAAATCTAGTCTTAATCTTATCCCCCAGTTAACTTAATCTTATCCCATATATAAAATGCTCTGAAAAGCCTGTCTTATTTTGAGATAAAGGGTTGGGAATTTTGTACTGCTAACCTAATTAGTCATTAGCTATGGACAGGCTTAGGAGAAAGACATAACTCTCGAGCACCTTCAGGTGATGTGGCTCAAATTGTCCAAGGATAAACCTACCAAGAAGGTAATAAGTTTGAGCCTTTAGCAACAGCACCCACCTCAGCTGAAGGATGGGCACATCAGACCAGTAAATGGGATCCCTGGGGATCTAGGTGGAGAACCTACAATGCCGTCTAGAACTGCTCAGCTATTTTGAACACCCTTCCCCTGTTTTGGGAATTCCTCACCTTAAAAGTCCCAGACTCCTCAAAGAAACCAGATAATTGCTTTTCAAGCCTCCCTGCTGCTAGAGTTGAGGCTTCTGATCCATTCCCCTTCAACCAAATGCACTTACTCAGAACTTGAATTAGAAGTTAGTGATGCAGAGAAATAGAAACTATATGGCGTCCTTTCTGGTCATGGCAGTGTCAGTCCCATTTAGTTGGCAGAAGCAGCAGTCACAAAGGTTCTAGTGGCAGCATCTGGTGCTCACAATAAGTGGTATTGGCAGTTGTCAATGCCCTGTAGCCAGAGACTGCCAGGAACACATCTGGGTAGTTGAACAAGTTGGGTTTATCCCTCATTGCTACAAGGGCAAATGTACAGTTCAGGGAGAATGATAGAGGGGACTTATTACAAGATTGGGGTTTGTGTTAGATGATTTGGGGAAGAGTTTAAGGAAGTGGGGCTTTGCTCTGGATTGGATGCTGTCAGGAAGTGGGGATAATTCTATGATTTGGTTTCTCAATAAATCTCACCTAGGAGTGGGAAAGACTAGCCCAAGGCTAAGCTTGCAGTTTGTAAAGAAGCAGCAATTACTCATATTGGCTGGGGGGTAGGTGGTCATTTTTGTTGTTTGGGGCAATGTTCATGTTTTTGCATTGATCTATCACCCTCACAGAGTACCTCCGTCTGAGGTTGATAGTCTTAGAAACTATACATGTTCAACAAGAGAACACCAAGACCTAGCTATGAGTTCTAGACCAGTTCCTTGCAACACCAAAGCCTCAGTGATAGCACCAGGCAAGCTTCCTCAATACAGGGTCTGCCTTTCTCTTCTTCATCTTTTAAGCTGTGGTCTTTATTTCCAGCAGTATTGTCAGTGGAATTTCCATTTCTACATTGTGATTTTGAGTGTTATTTTTGACTGCACTGCCTCCAACTATGGTACTCTGTCTTTCTCAGAGATTCTGTGAGCTTCTAAAGAGCCTCAAATAATTTATTTTTAATAATTTACTTTATCCTTAAACTATCAGTTTATGTTTTGGTTCTTCACAAGTAAGATCCCTGACTGATAAGCATTACCACCACACCTATACCCCAGCCCCCTGGAAAACACAGATTGTCACTCCCCCTTAAGACACAAAACAAAACAATATTGGCTTTAAGGAGTTTCTGGATCCTTTGTAAGAGTGAATTGTCTTTGTGACTCCTTAGATGTGCACTGACATATTCTAGGGTCAGGATGAACTAGTATCTGCAGGAAATTCGATAGAGCCCGATCCTGTGGGATCCTGGATCCCTATGGGAAAGAATCAGATTTACTTTGTCTGTAATTTATCAGCTACAGCCCCCTCACTACCAGCAAGGTAAGAACAGATATTAGACACAGATTTAAAAAAAGACTAGGAAATGAGACCTTGTATAATTAAGTGCAAGACTGCAGACTTGGAAAGCAAGGGAAGGAGATTTTATTGTGGGCTGTTTTCATGAAGAAGGCTTTAGGGAGTGAGCGAAACAGAAGGTAGACCTTGAGAGACAAGGAGGCTTTAACTTAGAAGAAAAAAGGGAGAAGGACATCCAAATGGGGATGTTTAGCTCAGCTTCCTAGATTTGACCTTAGACAATGAACTTAGGCCACTATTGACCCTAGGCTCATTGCTTGTGGTGATTTCAGTGGGCCAATAAGCCATGGTCCTGATCCATGTTACTGACTCTAAATCACTGGGTTCTACACCAGATCTTTCCTCACTAGAATGTAAGCTTCATAAAAGCTAGACCCTTTTCTTTTTCATACTAACATCACTTGATCCTTAAATAGTGGTTGACACATAGTAGATCCACGTTAAATATTTGTTGAATAAATGGATGAATGATAAGTAGATGAATAAATGAATGAATTATTTCCAGCACTCCTTATGGAAAGAGACTAAAATAACCCTGCTTAGCTTCGCCAATGTATTTCTTGCATTGTTTTATGTTTTCCAAAAGCATTCTACTTCTCCCCAGCCCTTCAGGAATAGGTTTATTTCTTAGGCTTTCAGCCTGCTGCTGACAACTTCTTCTGTAGCTTCAGCTGAACTCATATTGTGCAACCAGCCCAAGAGACACTGAACATAGCTCTGTATTCTAGGCCAATTATACTCAGCTGAACTGAGGTATTAATTAGGACATAGACAGGAAGTGTTCTATTCTGAGATCTGCAGCCAAAGAAGAAGGTTTTCCTTGAGTCAGGGACTGTTTCCAGGGAGCAGAGAAGACATATATATAAGTCAGCTTATTAGCATTAGGCTTGAACTTAGGGGTAATTTTACCTCCATTTTTTGAGTTGGGAAACAAGCCTCCTGCTTGTTCTATTTACAAGAGCTGTCAGATATAATTCCTTCTAACAGTAATAATGGGCCATCCATTTTCCCTGGAACTGCCTACATTTGCCTAGAAAGTTTTACTTAAGTACTACATATTACCCTTTTCCCAACACACACACACACGTGCACATGCACACACACACGCACACACACACACTTGCCAAATCCTTTGCTCAGCAAGGTAGCTATTGTTGGAGTTGTTTTGAGAACAAGAAGGGCCTCATTAGTAAGTGGCTTTGGAGTTTTCAGTGATACTTGGGGAAATCAGGGAGCTGAGTTAGGTTGTGGAACATGAGGAGGAAATTAGAGAATATAGAAAAATGATTAAGGGCTGGAGGCAGTTGGCCAATAGGGAGCGTGAGGGATAAGGAAAACAAAGTGCCCATTTCACATTTTATTTAGGACCATTACTGGACCCTGCCCTCCAAGGATTTGATTGAAGGTGACTGTAAATGGATAAAACTGCCTAGCTAAATGGGGATTTTGATTAAAAAAAAACCTTAAAGTGGGAATAATAATATTATCTACCTTATTGGGTTGTTGTGAGGATTAAAGGGGTTAACATATGTAAAAACACTTATAACAAACAGTACCTGGCACACAGTAAGTGCTATATAAATCATAGTTATTAACACCATTATTATTATATCATCATCAGTTGAGAGTATTTTAAATCATTTACACCATTTCCCTCTATTCTCTGGAGGTATGGGCCTTGGGAAACGCCTTCCTGTACTGATTTGCTTCCTTGCATAGACAGACAAGTACGGGAAACTTGGGCTATCTGGAATTGGAACAGAGCCAAGTATAGAACTATGATCCTAGGGAAGGACTCCAGACCCAAGAAGTACCATGGAACAGGGGCCACAAGCAGGTCTCTAGTGTTAGAAATGGGTTTTGTAATGTGTATATTGTAGCTACCTGTCTCAATGTACATGTTAAAAAATCCCTACCCAGACATGCAAATTAAAATTCTGGAGGTGGAACACAAGAATCTGCATTTTTAATAAAGTGCCAAATTTGGGTTGTCAGATTTAAGAAATAAAAATACAAAATGTCCAATTGAACGTTATGTTCAGATGAACAACAAATCATATTTTATTACAAATTGTTCCAAATGTTGTAAGTGGCATACTTATACTATTATTTGTTATGTAATTTGAAAAATTATTTGTTGTTTATCTGAAATTCAAATTTAACGGGGTGTCCTGTATTTGGTCTGGCAGAGTACACCTGATTCTGATGTACTCAGAAATTAGAGAAGCACTCCTTTAGAAAACGTTTGAGTTCTGGACAAATTCCCTTTCCAAGAATTTGCGTTAAGGAAACTGGAGAAGGATGCAGTTATTGAAACAGCGGTGTGAAGTGGGGGCTTTGGTCAAAGAGAAATAACAAAGTCCCTTGTTCACTAGAACTAAACTGAATCAGGACAGGACAATGAGGCAGAGGTAAGTGACTTCAAGTCACCCAGCCAGGACCCTTTAAATTAGAACCAAGGTCTGGATTTTTCCTGGAGCAGTAGTTCTCAATGGGTAGAAAACAGCCTTTCTCCAAAAACACATATTACAGGGCCTCATCCAATGAATCATAAAATGAGGGTTCTGGAATAAGTGATTTTTTTTCATTTTGAGGACCACTATCAGAGTTATAGCTTGCAAACAGGACAGAAAGTCAGTCCGGTTCTTATAAAATGTGCCTATTCTCTCTATCATGACTCAGCAGATAGTAGATTTCTTCAGTACTACTTAGCCAGCCATTTTCTACCCCTACCATACTACAGGTTCTTCTCTCCATTTATAGAATGACAAGCAACTTTATAACCCTTGCAACCCTGTGTCCATTGCTTTTCATCCCGGCGATTGCCGAGGTCTTAGCAGGCACCAGTGTGCAGTAATGCTTACAAGCTTGAGGAGACTAGATAGAGAGGTGGACCCATTTTCCTAACAGAGATATATTCTGAAAGTTCTCCTACTGCCCTTATGTCAAGTGTGTGCCATATTTACAGGTCTTACTCTCCACAGCCACATACCATCAATTGCATAGTGCTGTTATCAGCCCAGCACAGCCAGGTTCTGCCTCCTGCCTAGTGTCTTATCACATTTTCATTATGACCCAAATGTCAGCACAGAGTAGTCTACTTTCTGTCGGATTAAGAAACCACTTATTCTGATGAGACTTCAATTCTCAGTCCTGCAAAAATGAAAGGAACGCCTTTTCATTGGAAGGCCTGACAGAACACTGGTGCCAATGGCTTGGTTTAATTACTGTTTTCCACTGATTGTGCTGCCCACCAGTCCCAGGTGTGGCATCAAAGGGATGCTTCCTGGCCAAAAAGGAAAGCTTTGTCTTAGCTGCTCTCCCACCCCCACCCTTACCCCAGCACCACCAAAGCCCTTCGGAGAATGGACCAGAGTCTACAGCATCAGCTCATTATGAAGTGACATTCCAGGCATTCCAGAGATTAATTGGCCACTGTTAAGACAGAATAGAGGCCATGCAACAGCCAAGCAGGGAAACCACACACATACAGACAAACGCAAACATACACACTTTTTATTTCAAAACAAGGCAGAATTGAGTCCTACAAAATGCATAGGTAAAAACCAAATACCATATACCCAAATGAGGAATATTCCTCATAGTGATGTGCATTAGCATTCCCCATGGCACTGGCCACTTTTGTCTTGTATGAGAGTTATTCATGTCATCTTATTTGTCCCCATATGCTTCTGAACTGTGAAATCCTTGAGGGTAAGGTCCATGTCTTTTTCATTTCTGTTATTTACTCACAGCACTTAGCATAAGGCCTGGCTTAGAGTGGGCACTTTATAACTGTTTATAAAATAGAAGCTGTGGCAGAATACAGAAAGATGGGCAACAGAAGAGGAAGTGTGGGGCAACTTTCAAATCTGGACCAAGTGTCAGCAATTGAATCCAAAGTAGAAACAAAGCAATTACAGAACAGAAGAAATGGTGACAAAAGAGCATAAAAATGGGCAGACTGCAACTCTGACCAACATTTGAGCTGGAAGTGGCCTTTCCCTATCAGCAAGAATTACAGGACAATTCAAACTGCTTATGTCACCTGCCATCGAGAAGACTTTTTAAAATGAGAAGACATTAATGAAGACAAATAAAATGAAAAGGAAAATATCATCTCAACCTTTTCTCAGTTCCACATTTACATTTGTGCTATTCTCCCCTCCTTCTTCCCTCTGCCTATGAAATCTTATCTATTCTTTAAGGCAGAGTTCCACAGGTCTCCAGAATGTTTTTGAAATTAATGTTTTGTTTCTGGTCTCAATCCAAATAAGCTGTGCTTTGGGGAAGCAACAGACTCATGTCTTTGATGTAAGTCAACATGTCTTCTGTTTCTCTTCTTGATACTCCAAACACCTAGAATAGTGTTGGACCTACTATAGGGACTTAATAAATATTTGTTGTTTGCCTGATTCATGGTGAATAGAAAACTGACTCTACAGACTGCTGGAGATAATCCCCCTCCTGTGGAAACAGTTTTAATTTGGCTTCATTAAATAAAAAGCTAGGCTCTTCTCACACAGAATAGCTCTATTATCCTTTGGGGATTGTTTTTCATTGCCTAGTGGAACAGCAAGTCTGTTGTGATTAAGGAATAGAAGGCTTATGTACCTCTGGTGTGGGAAGTTGGAATGAGTGACATAAAACTCTTCAGTGAGATGACTGATGGTTTATGTTTTCTCTTTAATCAAGAAAAAGGGACTGGAAGGTATGGAAGAAATTTTAGATCCCATAACTCTTGATTGTTAAACAACAGTAACAGGATTCTGGCTTATTTCAAAGAATGATCAGAGGCCACACAGGGATGACATACTAAAAGATGGCAAGAAAATTGCAGGGAGTAGGACATGCTCAGAGCACAACTGATCAAAAGTAGGGATAAAGAATCCTGCCAGGGAAGTAGAGCCCAGATGATCAAAACTGTGGAGCGAAGAGGAGCCCAAATTCCAGAATTTTCCATATGTCTAACACAGGACAGTGTGGTAGGCAGCCTTCTAAGATTCTCCAGCCCTTGCAATGATCTCTGTCTTCTAGGATTTGCATTCTTGTGTAATTCCCTTCTGTTGTATAATCTACTCCCCTAGTTTGTAGACTGGATCTAGTAACTTGCTTCTAACTAATAGAAAATAACAAAAATGAGGGAATATTACTTTTGAGATTCAGTTATAAATGATTTTGACTTCTAGTGTCTTTGTAGACTTCCTCTTGCTCTCCTCTGCTTGCTCACATTGATGAAGCCAGTTTCCATGTTACAAACGGCTCTACAGAGAGGCTTACATGGCAAGGAACACAGAGCATCTTCTGGCTCTGGCCCACAGCCAGTGAGGAACTAAGGCCTTCGGTCCAACCGCCCCCAAGATCTGAATCCTACCACCAACCCCTGAGTAAGCTTGAAAGCACTGTCCCACTAGAACGTGGAGGTACCTGTGGCCCTGGCCATCAACTTGTTTGCAGACTTTTGAGATACTATGAGTCGGAGAACCAAACTAAGCCACCCTCAGATTCCTGACCCACAGACACTGTGCAGTGATAAATGTGTGATGCTGTAAGCTGCTAACATTTGGGATATTTTGCTACACATGGTGGAGGTATTAGTCTGTTGTCACACTGCTAATAAAGATATACCTGAGACTGGGTAATTTATAAATGAAAGAGGCCTGACTCACAGTTCCACATGGCTGAAGAGGCCTCACAATCACGGCAGAAGGCAAGGAGGAGCAAAGTTACGTTTTACCTGGCAGCAGGCAAGAGAGCATGTGAAGGGGAACTGTCCTTTATAAAACCATCAGATCTCGTGAGACTTATTCACTATAATGAGAATAGCATGGGAAAAACCCACCCCTATGATTCAGTTACCTTTCACTGGGTCCTTCCCGTGACATGTGGGAATTATGGGAGCTAAAATTCAAGATGAGATTTGGGTTGGGGCATAGCCAAACCATATCAATGGATGACTGATAAAACAGAGAAAGCAGCCTCTGTGCTCATGCAAGGGTGAAAGTGAAGTGGGCTTTTAACATTTTGAGGATACAAGTGGCAGCAAATATTAGATTACAGGCTGATCATTACAAGGCAGCAGGGAAGGGGACTATTTTAGAAACAAGATCCTATCAAAGGCCTTTGTCCTTTACCTATCATTTACCATGGACGCATAATGGAAACAGAATCAAGGACATAGAGAAGGATGTTTCAACTAAGATCCAATTCTTTTGAGTAAGAAACTCAAAGGAATTCACAGCCTGAGTCAGTATCATGGTCTAGTTAGCCCAGACATCTATATTTACCAGTCACCTGGAGGGACAGGAATTTTCCCTGTGACCTCTTTCACAAGTATTCACTTGAATCACAAGGACCCGGGTGGGAAGGGGAAATAGAAGGTCCCTATTAGGTTTGTAGCTTCCTAGATGTGCTGTGTAAATCACAGAGGAAGTCAATAAGGAGACAAATGAAGAATACTAACTTGAGCAGGATGGTGAGAGGAAGGCAGAGTGTCTGCAACAGTTCCTGAACCTGTTCACTGTTTACTGGGATAGAAGTTGGGGGATGATGTGAGGCAGGATGAAAGTCAGAGCTGAGACAACATGCAAGTGCTTCCAGTACCTATGCTCCAGCTACCTTAACTCATAGGTTTATTTGATCTATTGAAATGGGGTGGGTGGGGATGGGGTGAAAGAGATTTGCAAAACTTGGGCCCTAAATGATGCTGCCTTGTTTTTTATTTCTAGTCCTTCTAGAGCAATGACAACACAGTGCTTTATGCAAATCATCACAGACACTGCTACAGTGCCAGTTCTCTACTGGTCCTAGATCTCACCTTAGTAGCCCTGCCTCACTGTCTTTTGTGCCCTTTCACAATAGTAGGAAATAATTATCCAATATATTTCATGTTTGAACTTCACAAGAAGCCTATGGAGTGGATAAGGAAGGCATTGTTGTTCCTATTTTATGGATCACCAAATTGATACCCATGAAGTTAATCAACTGGTATAAAGGTACACAACTAGTTAGTGGCAGAGCTGGTGGAGAAGACAGGTCTTTGGACTTCTAATGCAACACCCTTCTGAAAAATTATTGCATGTTGCTTGGGAAATTCCTTGAGAAGAAAGTGTTACAGAAATGTCACTGCTCATTACTGTATAATTGTACTGGTCCTTTCAATAAATAAAAGATTTGTTTTTCCTTTCTGACCTAGGTAATGACAGAAATGGTTTCATGTATGCAATACCAATAAGCCCCGATTGTAAGTTTCATGTTGCATTGGATGATTTCCAGAGGCATCTAATGTCATTTAGTCTTTGAAAGCATTTTCCAAGTAGCAATCCACAATATATCAAAAGGTATTCCTCTAAGGGAAGGTACTATGTTTATGTGATGAGAACCTGATGAGTTTAACAAAGATAAACAGATTTCCTTACTTCAGGGCTTCTCGGTGCCTTATTAAGGATAATATGCAAAGTAACAAGATCAGTTTTAAAACATGCAGCTTTACCAAATTTATTGCAAATTTATTGGAATTCATTTTCTCAGAGCATCTTGAAAGACTGGAATATATCAGAATATAGTTTGGGAAATGTTGGTCTATGAACTACATAAATCATGCTTTGAAAGTTTATTATATTAATACACATGTCCTGGAAACCATGAAGAAAAATGATCGCACCAAACACACAAAGTCTTCTAGGCTGTGGCTTGCTGGGACTCATGTAAGGAATTGCACATTGGAACTGTTTTAAAATTTGTTTTATTTCCAATAACAAGGAAAAGCTCTTCTCTCTTAACTACGAGTGAAATGAAGTGGAGTTTGAAAAGCGAGCCAAACACTTAATCTCTCCACTGAGCTGGCACCTGTCTATCCCAGCATGCTTTCTGAGCCCTCTGTTCAGGTCCTAAACAATTATAGGCTATGCTCCATTATTCAGCCAAATATCCCAGGAAGCTTCAGAGTATGGCTAAGCTTCTGGACTTGGTATGTTTTGAAAGACATAATCCTGGGGAAGAAAGGAAAGACCAGTGTTAGGCCAATGAATATAACCCAGAATATAATCCTGGACTTGCAGTTGACTTTTTTCAGATGTAGGAGATGAGCATAGGCATAAACTGTCTTGGTAGACTCCTGAAGGGTCTCTGTGTGATTTTTCTGAGACTCTTGGTTAATCTGACATTGGAAACAAACATAATTACACAGTGTTTTCCAACACAGCCAGATTTATTCCTGCTCTTTCTCCCATCTTTTTGGAAAAGATGGTATAATTCCTAAGAGCAGTTGCTCCAATTGCTTTCCTTAATTTGGGAGTGAAGCTCTGGCTTAAAAGTCCAATTTCCCAGAATATTAGAACTCAAGAAGACCTTGGAAAGCATCTAGACTTCTTGTGACTCAATTTAATTCTAGCAGGAATTGTTTTTAAAACTCAAGGGTAAGAGTATTGCCTTATAAGAAACTGATTTGGACATTGGACCCCTACCCCCAACCCCTCCCCAACAAACAGACACTAGTTTCTTATTCTGAATTGTGTTCTGAATCTAGCAGACAGCAACTACTCCAAATGTGAAAAGGAATGGTTTAAACTAGAATGGTGGTATTCAAATGTCTGCCTATACTCCGAAAGCAGTAATTAAATGGCCACATGAAAATCACTGGAGGCATTGTTTAAAAATGCACATTCTTGGTTCCTTCTGCCAGATGTATTGAATAGAATCTCTAGAAGAGGAGCTTAAGAATCTGAATTTTTAACAAGTTCTTCAAGTGATTTCAAGGCTTAGTCAGGGTTGAGAAGCCAATAGAATAGATGATCTACAAGATCCCTGCTAGACCTAACATTTATAGGTTCCTTCATTTTATAAAAAAGAGAGAGACACAGATCCACCACCTATCACATGCCAGGAAGTTTCCTAGATTTGCAGCCTTTCTCAACCGAGGTTTCTCAACTGAACCACAGAGCACAGAAAATGATTTGTGTAAATATCATTTTAATTCTCCTAAGGATAGTTCATAATGAATAACATTATACATGCATAGGAAAATAATGAATGTGTTATATACAACAGTTGCCTTACTACATTAGGATTTAGTTCTCTTAGGTTTGATAAAGGCTATTAGTAGAGAAACAATTTGTGAAGAACAAAGTCTCTGAAATAGAATGTGTCTATACTCTAGATGAGTGAGCTATAAGATGGTGCCTCCATTTGCCTGGCAACCTGAGTGACTGTGAAACAAGTCCCCTTTTTTTCTCCCTAGCCTATATCAGCAATATATAATGATCAATAAACAAATCACTGTTGAGATTTATGGGTTAGTTTGTTACCACTGCACAACTTAGTCTATCTTGAGGAAAGCAGTCACACTAAAAAAATTGGACTTTGTTAAAACATAAAGCTATTGAAGAGTTTTGGGCAGGATAAGTCACATAATCAACCATACATTTTTCAAAGGTGAGTCTGACTTCAGGGTTGCAAACAGATTGAAAGACAGCAAGAGTCAATGTAGGAGGATCAACTTGTTAATGAAATAATGATTGAATTAATGTGTTCAGCCAAAAAACAATTATTTTAAAACTCCTCTATGACAGGCATGGTGCTAAGTGTTGAAGACACAGAGATAAACAATATAATTATAGGTGGTGTTAAATACTATAAAGAAAAAAACAGGGTGCTATGAAAGAAAAAGGAGGGGCTTCCTATTTTATATAAAAGTATCTGTGATCGAAATATAATGCGGGCCACTTTTAAAATTTTTTAGAAAGCATCCTGGTTGCTATAGGCAAAATGAAAAGGCTGTAGCAGCACAAGAATGAGCTCATGAAGTTTAGGTGATCCAGGCACCCAGACCAAGAAAAGAAGGAAGGTCAAGGAACAGACACACCCTGACCTACTCATTTGGGAGAACTGAGTGAAAGTCTTGAGCCTGGGAAGCTCTTAGCCAGTAGAGAATTTTCCTGAAAGCCCTGTGCAAAAATATTCAGAGAAAATGGGAGCAGTTGATAAAATTATCAGGCTTGAGTGTACATAATTTTCAAAACTCATGTAATTGAACACTAAGGTGTTGTGTATTTTATTGTGTATAAATTATACCTTAATACATTAAAACAACTGCATTCAGACAATTTGCCTTAACTTATAGTACTTTCTGATGAAGAATAAAATGTGAACACAACCATGTTTTTATGTTCTACTAAAATTCCAATGAAAAAAAATTGACTTAGGTAAATTCCAAGTTTGCTAAAGCAATATCAATTATTCAGAGAGAGGATGGTAATGCATGAAGTGATTCTATCATTTCTGATTGTTTACATGGCAACTAAAACCTGTATAAACCAGCTTTTTGATTATTAAAATGTTTTTATCCAGACATCCAGATGGCCATTAGGCTGTCAATCCTTCCATAAAGAATGGGCAAGATCCACTACTGGTATTAAGAAAGAGATAAATAGGCTTTGTGAATGTGCCCCAAACATGAAGGAATACACACACACACACACACACACACACACACACACACGAGGCCTACATCCTAACCCATATGAGAAGAAAGCTCCAGTTTTGTTCCTGACCACAAGGCCATTTGATCTGTATGCCGAGTGATTCGTGGTTGAATCTTTCACCTACCGCTATCCCTCTTCCATCATAATCATGGTTTCCTTCTTCCATCATCTCCTTTTGGGATTTCTTTTCCAAGGGAAAATAACTTCTATGTCAGGAAAAAATCCTTCATCAGAAAACTGCTCAGGACTGATCCCTACTTCCAACCAGTACCCTCATAATATTCACACATACTGGGAATCAGGGTCAACCATGGCTGACCTATGACGTATGGCTGAAGAATCGGGGTATAGACTATGCCATGAACCATACACACATAGTATGCTGAATTCCAAGTTAAACAGAGAGTCACTGGCTCCCATTAAATACTTTTCTATCTCTTCTTCCAAAGGGAAAGAGCATTTTGTAAAGTGAATTGCATATGGGGTCTTTTCTTTTTCTCAATATTTATATTTTGTTTTTTTCTCAGGTTTTTTTCTCATGCTACATAATCTTATTGGGTTATCTCAGCCACTCCTCCAACTGTACCTATTACAAGTAAGCTAGAGATTCCTGAATCTTTATCCCTGATTTTAATGTTTTTCCTGAGCATCAGACTCAAATATCTGAAAGTTTATTGTGCATCTGTGACAAGATATCTCACAAAAAACATCAAACTCAACAACTCTGTAATTAAAGCCTTAATATCTTAACTCTTGTTCCAAATCTGTTTTTATTTTTGAATTATTTGTCTCTATATTAATAGTGGCATCCAGTCACCAAAGCTATAAATCTAGGATTTATTCAACTTTGATTTTTTTTTTCCTTTCACTATCCCCTACCACCACTGCAATTATTTGCTACATTTTTCCAATTCTATGTTCTAAATACCTTGTTTATCCTTTCCTTGTACTTATCCTCAGTATTGCTGCCTCAGTTTAGGACATTAATATTTTTCATCTGTTGCAATAATCTCCAGTTACTCCTTTAGTCCATCATTCACAGTATTGCATCAATGATACATCTAAATATATATTTGTTCACTCATTTTCCTCTTTCATTATACTGTGAGCTCTTCAAGGGAAGCAACAATATCTTATATAATTTTATATCACTAGTACCTTGCATAGTGTTTGGCACAGAATAGGCAAGCTGAATGATAAACGGATAACAGGAAAAAAGGAAGAGGAGTAGTCCTCTGTCCAACTACATTTCTGAAAGATGCTAGAGGTAAAATGGTGAATAAAACAGAACTCGACTCCTTTCTTTCATCACAGGGATGAATCATCATCACACTTTGTCAGTTAATTTTTCTGAAGTGTCTTCTCCATGTGGCATTTTCCCTCATTCCTATTGTCATTGTGCCTTGAACTTTTGGTACATCATATTGCAATGATGTGTTTATGTGACTGTCTCTCCCAGGTGCATCTACAAGTTCTGCAATGTCTTATTTATCTCTGTTATCCTAGCACCTAGCCCAGTACTTGGCATACAGTAGATGATCAATGAATGTGGAATTAATAAATCAAGTAATGCAGCTCAGCTACCATCCTCCTGTGGCTAGATAAGGCCATGGTCATTCCTTTTGCTGTCACCTTTCCTACCCCCACAGATACACCAAAAATCTTGAGAGAGCTCTTATTTCCAGAGCTTTGGGTATATCCATATCCACCTGACTTCAGGTGGCAGAATCCCTTAGAGGTGAACTTGATATAGAGACCCATGTATGCTGGCAATCCTTCTGAAATATTACAGTGTATTCCCCACATCTAGCTGAATGAGTGCATGGTAAATGTGGGCATATGGCGAATAGTAGCTTCAGACTGACCTATTGAGAGTCTGCTTTATCAAGCATTCATCGCAAACAGGAATGTTCCAAATAGAATCAAATGATGTGTCACTTTTTTTGGATTTTTTTTTTATTATACTTTAAGTTCTAGGGAACATGTGCACAATGTGCAAGTTCGTTACATATGTATGCATGTGCCGTGTTGGTTTGCTACACCCATCAACTTGTCATTTACATCAGGTATTTCTCCTAATACTATCCCTCCCCCAGCCCCCCCCACCCCCAAACAGGCCCCAGTGTGTGAAGTTCCCCAATGCGTGTCCATGTGTTGTCATTGTTCAGCTCCCACCGATGAGTGAGAACATGTGGTGTTTGGTTTTCTGCCCTTGTGATAGTTTGCTGAGAATGATGGTTTCCAGCTTCATCCATGTCCCTGCATAGGACATAAACTCATCCTTTGTATGGCTGCATAGTATTCCATGGTGTATATGTGCCACATTTTCTTAATCCAGTCTATCATTGATGGACATTTGGGTTGGTTCCAAGTCTTTGTTATTGTGAATAGTGCCACTTTTGATCTTTGCTGGTTTAAAGTCTGTTTTATCAGAGACTAGGATTGCAATCCCTGCCTTTTATTTTCCATTTGCTTGGTAGATCTTCCTCCATCCCCTTATTTTGAGCCTACGCGTGTCTCTGCATGTGAGATGGGTCTCCTGAATACAGTAAACTGATGGGGAAGAGATAAGCAGAAAAGAGAGAATGAAATAAATATCAATGCAAGGGTTACCGTAGTCTGGATTTACCTAGGACATTCTCATTTTATGCCTGTTATAGACCAATTAATAACTGCTCATAATTATGTAACTTCAAAATTTATTGTGATTTAGAAGGAAATTGTATGGTTATTCGATAAAGTCCATTATTTTAAAGAGAAATACTTTCTATTTTTATAGCTTATTATAATTTTCATTAGACTTTTTCATGCATAATCTTCATTAATATTTACAACAACTTTATGGGGTAATAGCAGGTGCTATTATACTTTTTTAACAGATGAAAAAACTAAAGCAAAAGTACATTATTTTTTCTGAAGCTAATAAACAGCATAACTGAGATTTCTATTTTTTAGTTGTGTGTTTTCCCAACTATACTGCTGTGCTGTCCCCATTCATTCTCAAGACATGTGTTCAACTCTAATGACCCTAGTAATCAGCATAAAGTTCCCAGGTCTGATAATGTACAATGCTTAGCAAAATGATTCTTGACCTACAGACAAGGTTCATACAACCTGTGAGAAGTAAAGAAAAAAATCCTCTGTAGGTTAAAATGATGAGGAAGTATAGGGTTAGTAGAACCATACCTTATGCAGTGGTAGTTCCAATCAGAGGCAGCCAAATCTTTTATATCAAAGCTGGTGCTTAAATATTTGGCCTGGCATGGTTTATTAACTGAGTCCAAGTAGACTCTTGGTAAAATAAAAACTATAAGAAGTATGGTATCACGGCTGGTGTCTTCCATGCTAATGCCCTGCCAAACACATACTGTCTTTGGACCCTAACTCAGCTCATGTTGCCCACTGACCTCTAGATGGCCAACCTACCTCTGCAGTAGGATCTACAATGTCCTCTCACTAAAGCCTTAATTTTCAATTACAGCAAGTTAGAGCTAGGTAGTAGATGAAAGGGACCTGATAATCTAATTCAAGTTACTCACTCTGAGTGGAGAAATACCAATTTGAGACTTCCGCCACTTAGTGGTATTTGTACTTGGAGAGAACATACAGGGGATTTTCTAGTGTCCATTTCAGATTCCAGTTACAATCCATCTCATCTGACTGTTTGCTAAGAAGGAAACAACAGTCCAGCACATTTGTCAGTAAACCTGGAAACCAATCCTGCCAAAGCAGAAGGTCAGGCAAAGATGAGGTCACAGAAGTATTGACCAATCCCCATGCACCAAAAATGTCTCATTCTTTTAAGGGAGGGGGGTCTTACGGCTTGTGCAATCAGCACAAGTTTAGAAAACAGCAACTGCCAGCTCTGTTCATGGATCTACTATGTTTAGTCTATATTGCCATAGACAAGTTTTTATACTTGATTTGTATTCATTTATTCATTCAACAAATACAAGGTGCCTACTATGTATAAGTTCATGTGGAAGGTGCAGGTGATGGAGCAATGAACAAGACATGGTTTCTGCTCTCAATAAGCTCATAGTTTGTTTGAGAAAGCCAACAGGTAAACTAATAATTATAACACAATGTAATTAGTGCTATTCATTTATTTGTTCAAGAAACATTTATTGAGCACCTTATAAAATGTATATGACAAATACTTCTCTAGGCACTGCACATATATTGGTAAGCAAAAAAGATAAGAGACATCTTCCATATATCGGTTCCCCCAGCACCTTACGTCCAACATTCTGTCCAACACAAAAGATAGGTCTTGGCTAAATAAATAAATAAACTTTCAGGGCATAATTCACCCTTAAGGTTTTTGCAGCGTTTTTTTCCTAAGTATTAGAACACTCCCTTTAAAGGAAATCTTGCCTGAAAGCCTAATATATCAAATAAATGAGAGATGGGGGAAGGTAAAAACTGCCATCTAAAAATTAAAAGAAAGAGCAATCTTCTGCTTGAACTTGGAGTGTGAGCCCAAGAACTCTGCTCTAGCATCCTATTTAACAGCCCCCAAACCCCCGACCCAAATTCTCTTCTACCTCAAAGCAGTCCGTGAGGCATTTCAGGAATATGAAGAAACCAATGAATTAGCTTGCTTCCCATATTATGGTTCTCAACCCAATAGTAAAAGATTTGTCTGAACAGTTTGCTAAATAGATCTATTACAGACATATTGAATCAAACTCTGGGGGTGGGACCCAGGAATATGTATTTTTAACAATTCCTTCCAAGTGATTGTGATACCTATTTTAGTTTGAAGACAGTACAGAATAAGCTTTCTCCATAAAAGTGTGTATTCATTTCCTGTCGCTGCACAATCAATTACCACTTAGTTTTTTATGAGTGGCTTAAAACAACACCTATCTACAGAACTCACAGTTCTGTAGGTCAGAAGTCCAGGCACAGTGTGACTGGGTTCACTGCTCAACGTCTCCCAAGGCCAAAATTCAGGTGTCAGCTGGGCTGCATTTTAATTTGAACCTCAGGATCCTCTTCCAAGTTGGTGTCGTCATGCCAGAATTCACTTCATTATGATTGTAGAACTGAGGTTCTTATTTTCTTGCTAGCTATTAGTCTAGGACTGCTCTTACCACCTGCATTCCTTGCTATATGGCCCCTCCGTGTATAGTAGTTAGGATCCTGACTACCATAAAAGGCACCTGTATCATTTTTTGGAAAACATAGATACTCTCAGTTTCTCCTTGAGATTTTATACCAGAGTAGTGAGCCAAAAACAATGTAACTTACAGGGAACCCCTGGGGTCTCATAATGGTTGGAATGCTGAATTTCAGTTACATAGCAACTCATTCTGGGGAGTAAGATGGGTAGTCATGACGTGACAGGAGGCTTGGAGGAAAAGAAAAAAAAAAAAAAAGCTGCATCCTGAAGTTATCATCACAGGACAGGGCTTAATAGTAATAGTAAATAGCAACCAGCATTGTCTGCATTGTGGTTTTGACACCAAGAAAACAAAAGTTTAGGAACCCATGCTCTAAAGCCATGATTCCAAACCCTGTCTTTCCTCAGCAGTACATGAAGCCTCACCTCAGTCCTACTGAATTAGAGCTTAAGAACTTAAGCCTCATTTCAAACCTAGTGAATCTTACTGGTAAGAACTTGGACCAAGATCAAAATATCTGTATTTTAGTTTGATACCTTCATTGATAAATTTTCTTACCTTATTTAAATTGATACATAATATTTTACACATTTATGGCATATATGTGATATTTTATTGCCTACATAGAATGAATAGTGATCAAGTCGATATTTGGGGTATCCATCATCTTGAGTATTTACCATTTCTATTTGTTGGGAGTATTTCAAGTCCTCTTTTCTAGCTACTTTGAAGTATACAACATATTTTTGCTAACTATAATCACCCTATTCTGCTATCGAAAATTAGAACTTATACCTTCTATTTAACTGTATGTTTTTACCCATTGACAAACCTCTCTTTATTCCCCGCATCACACCCACGTACTTTTCCCAATCTCCGGTGTCTATCCTTCTACTGTCTACTTTTATGAGATCAACTTATTTAACTCTTACATATAACTGAGAACATAAAATACTTGTCTTTCTGTGCCTGGCTTATTTTGCTTCGTATGATTATCTCCAGTTCCATCCATGTTGCTGCAAATGACAGGATTTCATTCTTTTTTATGGTTGAATAGTATTCCAAAGTGTATATATACCACATTTTCTTTATCCATTTGCATTAATCTTTTGTCACACTGCTATAAAGAACTACCTGAGACTGGGTAATTTATAAAGAAAGGAGGTTTAATTGACTCACAGTTTTGTAGGCTATATAGGAAGCATGGCTGAGGAAGCCTTGGGAAACTTACAATAATGGCAGAAGGTGAAGGGGAAGCAGGCACATCTTATATGACTGGATCAAGAGGAAGAAGGTGAAGGGGGAGGTGCCACACACTTTTAAACAACCGTATCTCATGAGAACTCACCCACTATCGTGAGAACAGCAAAGGGGAAATCCAACCCCATGATCCAATCACCTCCCACCTCCAACATTGGGGTTTATAATTCGATATGAGATTTCGGTTGGGATGCAAATCAAAACCATATTATTCTGCTCCTGGTCCCTTCCAAATCTCATGTCCTTCTCACATTGCAAAATACAATCATCCCTTCTCAACAGTCCCCCAAGTCTTATTTCAGCATTAACTCAAAACTTCACAGTCCAAAGACTAATCTGAGACAAAGCAAGTCCTTTCCACCTATGAGCTTATAAAATAAAAAACAAGTTAATTAATTCCAAGATACAATAGGGGTACAGGCATTGGGTAAACACACCCATTCAAAAAGGGAGAAATCAACCAAAAGAGAGGGGCTGCAGGCGCCATGCAAGTCCAAACCACAACAGGGCAGTCACTGAATCATAAAGTTCCAAAATAATCTCCTTTGACTCCATGTCTCACACCTAGGCCACAGTGATGCAAGGGGTGGGCTCCCAAGGCCTTGGGCAGCTCTGCCCCTGTGGCTCTGCAGGGCTCATCTCCAATGGCTGCTCTCAAGGGCTGGTGTTGAGTGTCTGTGTCTTTTCAGGCATACAGTGCAAACTGTCAGTGGATCTAGTGTTCATGATGGCCCTCTTCTCATAGCTCCACTGGGCAGTGCCCCAGTGGGGACTCTGTGTTGGCACTCTAACCCTACATTACCCCTCCACACTGCTCTAGTAGAGGTTCCCTATGATAGCTCTGCCCTGCAGCAGACTTCTGCCTGGACATCCAGGCATTTCCATATATCCTCTGAAATCTATGCAGAGGCTCCCAGGCCTCAACTCTTGCACTCTGTGCACCTGCAGGCTTAACACTGTGTGGAAGCTGCCAAGGCTTACAGTTTGCACCCTCTGAGACAGTGGCCCCTTTTAGCCACAGCTGAAGCAGGAGCTGCCAAGATTCAGGGCACCATGTCCTGAGGCTGCACAGAGCAGTGGGGGACCTGGACCTGGCCCACAAAACCATTCTTTCCTCCTAGGCCTCAGGGCCTCTGATGAGAGGGGCTGTCATGAGGATCTCTGAAATGCCTTCAGAGCCTTTTTCCCATTGTCTTGGCTATTAGTACTTCCCTTCTTTTTAGTTATGTGAATTCCTGCAGCCTGCTTCAATTCCTCCCCTGCAAATTGGTTTTTCTTTTCCACCACATGATGAGGCTGCAAATTCTCCAAACTTTTATGCTCTGCTTCCCTTTTAAATGTAAGTTCCAGTTTCAGGTCATTTATTTGTTCATGCATATGGGCATAGGCTTTTAGAAGCAGCCAGGCCACACCTTGAACACTGCTGCTTAGAAATTTCTTCTGCCATATACCCTACATCATCTTTCTCAAGTTCAAAGTTCCACAAATCCCTAGAGCAGGGACACAATACTACCAGGTTCTTTGCTAATGCATAACAAAAGTGATCTTTTCTTCAGTTCCCAATAAGTTCCTCATTTCCATCTGAGACCTCCTCAGCCTAGCCATCTCTGTCCATATTACTATCAGCATGTTGATCCAAACTATTCAACAAATCTCTAGGAAGTTCCAAACTTTCCTTCATCTTTCTGTCATCTTCTGAGCCATCCAATCTGTTCCAACTTCTGCCTGCTACCCAGTTCCAAAGCTTTATAGGTATCTTTATAGCAATACCTCACTCTTGGTACCAATTTTCTGTGTTAGCCTATTCTCATACTGCTATAAAGAACTACCTGAGACTGGGTAATTTATAAAGAAAGGAGGTTTAATTGACTCATGGTTCCACAGACTGTACAGGAAACATGGCTGTGAAGACATCTGAAAACTTACAATCATGGCAGAAGGCTAAGAGGAAGCAAGTATGTTTTACATGGCTCAAGCATGAGGAAGAGCATAAAGGAGAAGTGCTACACACTTTTAAACAACCAGATCTCATGAGAACTCACTCAGTATCATGAGAACAGCAAAGGGGAAATCCACCCCCATGATCCAATCACCTCTGACTAGGTACCTCCACCAACATTAGGGATTACAATTTAACATGGGATTTGGGCAGGGACACAAATTCAAATAATATCACCATTCATCCATTGATGGACACAGGTTGATTCCATATCTTGGCTATTGTGAATAGTGCTGCAATAAACATTGGAATGCAAGTATCCCTTTGAAATACTTATTTCTTTTCTTTCTGATAAATATTCAGTAGTGGTATTTAACCAAATATTGCTGGATCATATGGTAGTTCTATTTTTAGTTTTTAAAGAAATCTCCATATTGTTTTCCATAGTGGCTGTGCTAATTTGCATTCCCACCAATAGTATTTGGGGGATTTCCTTTTCTCCATAGTCTCGCTAGCATGTTTTTTTTTTTTTTTTTTTTTTTTTTTTTTTTTTTTTTTTGTCTTTTTAATAGTACCCATTCTGACAGGGGTAAGATGACATCTCATTAAGGTTTTCGATTTCATTTCCCTGATGATAAGTGATGTAGAGCATTTTATTCACATGCCTGTTGACCATTTGTATGTCTTCTTTTGAGAAATGGCTATTCATGTTCTTTACCCACTTTTAAATGAAATTATTGTTTCTTTACTGTTTAATTGTTTGAGTTGCCTGTATATTCTAGATATTACTCCCCTGACAAATGAATAGTTTGCCAATATTTTCTTTCATTCAACAGGTTCTCTGTTTACTCTGTTGATTATTTTCTTAGCTGTGCAGAAGCTTTTTAGTTTAATATAGTCACACTTATCTATTTTTGTTTGTATTGCCTGTGCTTTGAAGTTTTAGCCATAAATTCTTTATCTAGATCAATATCCTGAAGTGTTTTCCTTATGTTTTCTTCTGGTAGTGTTACAGTTTCATGTTTTACATTTAAGTCTTTAAACCATCTTGAATTGATTTTGTGCCTCCAGCTTTGTTATTTTTGCTCAGGATGGCTTTGGCTATTTGAGCTCTTCCGTGGTTCCATACAAATTTTAGGATTGTTTTTTCTATTTCTGAGAAAAATTACTAATCCCAGCACGTTGTGAGGCCAAGTGGAGTGGATCACATGAGATCAGGAGTTCAAGACCAGCGTGGCCAATATGACGAAACCCCATCTTTACTAAAAATATAAAAATTAGCTGGGTGTGGTGGCATGTGCCTGTAGTCCCACCTATTCAGGAGGCTGAGGCAGGAGAATCACTTGAATCCAGGAGGCGGAGGTTGCAGGGAGCTGAGATCGTGCCACCACACTCCAGCCTGGGCAACAGAGTGAGACTCCATCTCAAAAGAAAAAAAGAAAAATGACATTGGTGTTTTGATAGGTGTTGTATTGAATCTCTAGATTGTTCTGGGCAATACAATGATTGTAATGATATTATTTCTTCCACTCCATGAACATGGAACATTTTTCCATTTGTTTGTGTCCACTTCAATTTCTTTCATCAGTGTTTTTTAGTTTTTGTTGTAGAGATCTTTCATCTCCTTGGTGAAGTGCATTCCTACACAGTTTTATTCTGGAGCCTGCTTGATTTCTCTCTCAGCTAGTTCATTATTGTCATATACAAATGGTATATATATTTTTGTATATTAATTTTGTAGCTTGCAACTTTACTGAATTTATTTATTAGATTTTAATGATATACTCCAAGGACTCAAAAACTAATGTGCCTGGTGCATTATAAATGCATAATAAATATTTCTACTTGAATTTAAATCTCTCAATAATTTTCAGTGGTTCATTAGGTTGCATTTAATAGTAATCTGGAACTTTGGATTTTGCCTGTAGACCCAGAGTCTGATGTACCTATGAGTGATATCTATCCCAGCATCTACCTGAAAACCAGAAGCTGCTTGGTTTTCATGCCTGAATTAGGCCCCAGACAGAACTTGAGGTACTGTTCCTTGTGTTTTGACAAACGGTGCTTTATATATGAGGTCACAAGTCCAAATTTTTTATTGTACTGCTCTTGCAGCTCTGCAGATAGATGTAGACTGACTGAGACCCATGGCTCACCTCTTCCTCAGGAACCATTCAGTTAAGGCTTTTTGGGATCAGCCTTGTTTACTTCACATGGAGAAACAGTGTCTTTCCCAATCAAGCAACACCACTCTCCCTGGCTGATCAACATGCCATGCTGTGATATGAAGCTTGTATAACCTTCATATGATCTCACTTTGCAGAGTTTAGAAAAGTATTTTTTAAAGTGAGTTCAAAGAACAGGAATCAGAGAATATGCAACTGTCTGAGTTGGAATACGCATTTTAGATGGAGTTCATCTAGCAGGGGATTGTTGGTGTGTGGGAGAGAGGACCAAAAGCAAAGATAAATGAGAGAAGTGGGAGCCATAAGCACACATTCTAAAAGGCCAGCATACAGGGCAAGTGAGGAATAAGAGAGTAAGAGCATAAAGGAGCTGGGTGCTATGAGGAGATTTAGTAAAAAGTGGCAGAGCGAGACTTTGAGCTCTGATCTGTTGGAGTCCCGAAACACATACTTTTCATCTGTAGAATGCTGAAAGTGCAGTCTGAAGACCTGCTGCATTGCAAGCTCTGGGAAGCTTGTTAAAATGCACAGTTCTATGTTTTTGGAAGTATTTATGGTAAGCTTTCTTAAAAATTATTAGGGTAAATACTTCTGAAATCTGGCATACTTTTTTTTAAGCTTTGTCCTATTATGATTTTTCATGGTGAAATTTTGGTACTGAGATGGGCATTCTCTGTACCGTTATAGTACCACTCCAAAGGGAAAGAACCATGATTGACAACAGTCAAGCTGTGGATGAAATGACCAGGAACAGAGAATGAAGTATGTAAATCCCAGCTTCGTAGGAACTCTTCTCATATTGCTTTTCTGATTAAAATGGCTGTTTACCTGGTCTCTGAATGTTAACCTGACTAATTAAGTCATTGCCCAAATCAGTTTCCCCCTTGCCCCATCAATATGTTCTCTTGCATATATTGGCATGCTGCCATATAAAGTAAAAATATTGGAGATATTCTATACTTTATATATAGGTTTATGTATTGTTGGGGATGTTTTCGTTGTGCTCCTTTTGACATAATAAAGAATTCTCTGTTGAGGCTACATTCTTTTTCTCTTCTTCTTTTTAGAGGAAGAAGAATCTCACTTTGTTGCCCAGGCCAGAATGTGGTGGCTCTGTCATAGCTCACTGCAGCTTCGAACTCCTGGGCTCAGGCAATTCTCCTGCCTCAGCCTCTTGAGTATCTAGGATTACAGGCATGCTCCACCACACCTGGTTAATCTCATTTTTATTTTTTGTAGATATGAGGTCTCACCATGCTGCCCAGGCTGGTCTTGAACTCCTAGGTGAAGAGATACTACTCCCTTGGCCTCCCAAACTGCTGGGATCAAGGCTACATTCTGAACTCAGCTAGATTGTTTACTAAATCCCATATGACAGTGGTACACTGTCCTTACTTGTTTTTAGACATTGCAAAGTTATTAAAACAGTTACTACAGTTTTCACACAATGTAGGCAACGATGTAAAAGATGAGAATAGGCTGTAAGATTTTCATCTATGACTCATAATTCTGTTTGGGAGAAAAAAGAAAATTGTTAAGACTAATGAGAAACTGAAAACCGTAAACTAATGAGTATTACCATTGATGCTGCTAAAAATGTGAAACTTTCTGGTCTGTAGTTGAAATTTATATGATCCTCTACACTTGGGTATACTTTTCATCTGGTGCCATTAAAGTATCTTTAATATTGATCGTAAAAAAGAATGCAGAGTTCTAACTAGTTCATGGTAATGGTTTCACAACTCCACAAATTTACTAAAACAGGTATATACTTAAAAATAGGTGAATTTTATGGTAAGTTGATTATACCTCAATAAATTTGTTTAAAATGCAGATTTCTAGGCCCTACCCTGAACCTACTGAAAAAAATCTCTTAAAGTAAACCAGAAATCTGTATTTTTCTAACATCTCCTGGTGATTCTGATGTTTGCTGAAGTTAGGGGTGCACCTATCAAGGTAGATGAGTCATAAAATCTTCTATCTGAGTGGGAAAAGCAGAGTGAGATTGATAACACCATTTATATAAATTAAAAATTTATGCAGATTTCTCAAGAACACAAAAAGATATACATTGGCTACCTTAGAATGATTGACTGCAATGAAAATAAGAGAAAGACAGAGACAGAGAAACAGAGAAGGAATGCCTTAGGGAGAGGCTCTAGAGTAGTTCTTGAGAGCAAGATCCTACCTTTTAACTCACCAGGGAGAGAACGAATCATTTTGTCAGTTTTCCAACTTGCCCATTCTAGTTTTAGAACTGGCCCATTCTAGTTTTCTTGCTGTTTAACAGTGGTCCCTTCCAATGTCATGCAAGCCCAGCACTTTCTGATCTATCATGGGGACTTCCAAACTTCAGCAACAAAACCAGAGAGTAGAGTGTTTATGACTGCCTACTGAAGTGACTCCCAAGAAAGAACTGAGGAATTTAGGTCTCAGTTTCAATTGAGTCAATTATTCACTGATTGCTTTTGTGCCCTGTCTCCCTCTAAAAAACAAGCAAACAATAACAACAGCAAAAAAAAAACTATTAAACCTTTCCAATTCCTGAGCTGTTTACAGAAAAAAAAAAAAAAAAAAATCAGGCTAATTAGCAATGGAAGGCATGTATTAAGAACCTTCAATTAAATCTATTGTGTTATAATTTTTGTCTAACCCTGCTGGAATATAAATCCTTAATATAGTAACCTGTGAGTTATCTCTCTTCACCAGTGGTTAAGAACTTCACCAGTGGTTCTCCAAGTGTTGTCCCTGGACCTACCGCTGCACTTGCAGCACCTGAGAACTTATTAGAAATGTAAATTTGGATACACCACTCCAGACCTAATGAATAAAATCTGCATTTTAACAAGCTCCCTAGAGGACTTGTTCTGGGGGTATGGCCCAGCGATCTTGAATTCAGCATACCCTTTATGTGCTTCTGGTGCACTGAACTACTGAAACTCTGCTCTACACTTAAGAAGGAAGCCACTACTGTTGCCTTTCCCAGTTAACTTCCTTGTTAGCTGGAGTGGTAGGTCATTCTCCACTGGGTCAAGAAAGGGATGAAACCCTCTGAAAGTCCAAGAATAAAATCTTTTCTAAAGATTGTTCTGTTTTAAAAAGACTGAACTTACTTCCCTTCTGTCAGGAGCATCCACATTTCTTCTATGTTATTAGATATGATCCTGAACTCCATGTCACAATGCACTGCTGTCTCATAATGGAAAAGGGGCCACTTTGAGCTTGCTAAAGTTTCTCTAGCTAGTTTGGCATATTTGAGCTATGTAAAATTGTAGAGAAGTACCTGTCTAACTTTAGGGTACTAAGGAGCTGATAAGAAAAGCAATGGGGGGAGGGATAGCATTAGGAGATATACCTAATGTAAATGACGAGTTAATGGGTGCAGCACACCAACATGGCACATGTATACATATGTCACAAACCTGCACGTTGTGCACATGTACCCTAGAACTTAAAGTATAATACAAAATAAATAAATTTTTTAAAAAAGAAGAAAAGCAATTTATCTCAGGACTTTAAACTCTCTCTCTCTCCTCTCCCATTCATGTAAATTATTAGGAAATGATACTCCAAAAAAGTCTGAGTCTGTTGCCTTTCCATAACAGTATTTTACATCAGGCCACAAATTCAATTACCTGTAGGTACAAAATGGGTAACATAAACGAATACTGTGAGTCTGTCATCAGAAAACCTGACACCAAGCCTCCTCCATGTCAGAGAGCAAAAAAAAGTAGTGAGGACTGCGGAGCCAGCTGCTACTGAGCTCCAGCTGATTGTAGACAGATGCAAATGATTTTCATATGAAATGCCTGAATTTTTAAATGCCGGCCTCAAAACTACAACAACATGAAAGCCAAATAAAATATTTCATTTTGTGAACCAACAAGTTTGGATTTCTGCTTTACATTGAAGAAGGCTTGGGTGTCCTCAAGCAGTCTTCTTATTCTCCAAACCAGTGTCTTTAACTAAACTGTGTAATCCACATGTAAAAGCCACTTCACCTCTAAGGCCCAGTGAAAGGTTTGGATTTAGAAAACTCAGACTGTATTTTACCTTGTATGGATTCAAGAACTGTGACCTAGTTTAAGCTCTTAATGACTGGTGGCTAGGTTTTTGTGATGGAATCTGTGAAAAACTGGGGTAGATAGAGATGCTTCTCCCTGGCCCTCTTCCTCTGTGTCTGTATTTACATTTGTTGGAACCTTTCAAAACCTGGTTTTCCTTGCAAGGGGGAAATGCCACTAACTCCTAAATGAGGCTATTCCACAAAAGAAAATATAAACAGAGATAAATTCAAACCAAAATGAGTTACCACTATTCCCCCACCAAATGGCTAAAATAAAGAAGACTAACAAGACCAAGTGATGGGGAGGATGTGGAACAACTGGAATTCTCATATGTTGTTTTTGGAAATTTAAATTTGTTCAACCACTTTGGAAAAAGTTTGGTATTATCTGTTAAGGTTCAACATGTGTCTCTCCTGTGGTTCCTATCCTAGATATTTACCCAAGAGAATATAGCTTATATGACTATCCAAAGCCTTGTTGCAAATGTTCACAGCCATTTTATTTATAAGAGCCAAAAACTGGCAACAACCCAAATATTCATGAATAGTAGAATGGATAAATTGTGAGATTAGGTGTAGATATATTTATAGATATGGTGCGGCTGCGCCCCACTCAAATCTCATCTTGAATTGTACTCCCATAATTCCCACATGTTGTGGGAGGGACCCAGTGAGAGATAATTGAATCATGGGGGCGGTTTCCCTCATACTGTTCTCGTGGTAGTGAATAAGCTTCATGAGATCTGATAGTTTTATCAGGGGTTTCTGCTTTTACATCTTCCTCTTTGCCTGCTGCCATCCATGTAAGATGCGACTTGCTCCTCCTTGCCTCCCGTGGTGATTGTGAGACTTCCCCAGCCATATGGAGCTGCAAGTTCAATTAAACCTCTTTTGTAAATTATCCAGTCTTGGGTATGTCTTTATCAACAGCATGAAAACAGGACTAATACAGTAAATTGCTACCAGTGGAGTGGGGTGTTGCTGAAAAGATACCCGAAAATGTGGAAGCGACTTTGGAACTGGGTAACAGGCAGAGGTTGGAACGGTTTGGAGGGCTCAGAAGAAGACAGGAAAATATGGGAAAGGCTGGAACTTCCTAGAGATTTGTTGAATGGCTTTGCCCAAAATGCTGATATGGACAATAAGGTCCAGACTGAGGTGTTCTCAGATGGAGATGAGGAACTTGTTGGGAACTGGAGCAAAGGTGACTCTTGTTACGTTTTAGCAAAGAGACTGGCAGCATTTTGCCCCTGCCCTAGAGATTTGTGGAACTTTAAACTTGAGAGAAATTATTTAGGGTATCTGGCAGAAGAGATTTCTATGCAGCAAAGCATTTAATAGGTGACTTGTTTCTGGTAAAAGCATTCAACTTTAAAAGGGAAACAGAGCATAAAACTTTGAAAAATTTGCAGCCTGACAATGTGATAGAAAAGAAAATCCCATTTTCTGAGGAGAAATTCAAGCCAGCTGCAGATATTTGCATAAATAATGAGAACACAAATGTTAATCCCCAAGACAATGGAGAAAATGTCCGCAGGGCATGTTAGAGGTCTTCATGGCAGCCCCTCCCATCACAAGCCCAGAGGCCTAGTAGGAAAAAGTGATTTCCTGGGCCAGGCACAGGGTCCTCAAGCTGTGTCCCAGCTGCTCCAGCTGTGGCTGAAAGGGGCCAGTGTAGAGTTCCGCCCATGGCTTCAGATGGTGCAAATCCCAAGCCTTGGCAACTTCCACGTGGTGTTGAGCCTGCAGGTGCACAGAAGTCAAGAATTGAGGTTTGGGAACCTCTGCCTAGATTTCAGAAGATGTGTGGAAATGCCTGGATGCCCAGGCAGAAGCTTGCTGCAGGGGCAGGGCTTTCATGGGGAGCCTCTGCTAGGGCAGTGCAGAAGGGAAATGTGGGATCGCAGCTCCCACATAGATTTCCTACTAGGGCACCACGTAGTGGAGCTGTGAGAAGAGGGCCACCATCCTCCAGACCCCAGAATGGTAGATCCACTGACAGCTTGCACCGTGTGCCTGGAAAAGCCACAGACACTCAACACCAGCCCGTGAAAGCAACCAGGAGGGAGGAGATCATTTTGGAGCTTTAAGATTTGACTGCACCACTGGATTTTGAACGTGCATGGGTCCTGTAGCCCCTTTGTTTTGGCCAATTTCTCCCATTTGGAATGGTTGTATTTACCAAATGTCTGTACCCCTGTTATATCTAGGAAATAACTAGCTTGCTTTTCATTTTATAAGCTCATAGGCAGAAGGGAGTTGCCTTGTCTCAGATGAGACTTTGGACTGTGCACCGTTAACACTGAAATGAGTTAAGACTTTGGGGGACTATTGGGAAGGCATGATTGGTTTTGAAATGTGAAGACATAAGATTTGGCAGGAGCCAGGGGTAGAATGATACGGTTTGGCTCTGCATCCCTACCCAAATCTCATCTTGAATTATACTCCCATAATTCCCATGTGTTGTGGGAGGGACCTGCTGGGAGATAATTGAATCATGGGGGCAGTCTCCTCTATACTATTCTCGTGGCAGTGAATAAGTCTCACCAGATCTGATGGTTTTATCAGGGGGTTCTGCTTTTGCATCTTCCTCATTCTCTCTCTGCCTGCTACCATCTGTGTAAGATGAGACTTGCTCCTCCTTGCCTCCTGCCATGATTGTGAGGCTTCCCCAGGCACGTGGAGCTGTAATCTCTTTCTTTTGTAAATTACCCAATCTCAGGTATGAATTTATCAGCAGTGTGAAAACGGAGTAATACATATATACATACATACATACATAGATATACACACACATATTACGTATGTACACACACACAATGGAATATAGTACAGTATTTTAAAAAAACAAACTACTGATATATCTTAAAACATAGTTATATGTCAAAAACATCATGTTAGGGGAAAGGAGTCACAATAAAAGTACACACTGAATGGTTCCATTTATATGAAATTCAGGAGCATGCTAAATTCAATTTGTGATAATAAAAGTGAGAACCATGGTTATTTCTTGGGGGCAGTATTGGACTAAAGGAAACTTGTGGGATGCTGTAAATGTCCTATACTTCATCAGAGTGGTGATTACAAGAATGTACACATTTGTCAAATGAAAAACCTGGAAAAAGAAACAGGTCATGACCCAAGAGGAGTTTTATATCACCAACAAGCCTATGTGAAAAATAAAATAGCTGCTATTAATAAAGGAAATATCAAATAAAACAGAATACTACAATATACTGGTTTTTAATCCAAACTGGTAATTTTGCTGGGGTGGGATGATAGTGGAGGAGTGTAAATTCTTTACATATATATATTTTATATTTATATATATACACACACACACATATATATGCATGTGTGTATGTATGATATACAAATATGTGTGTATGTATATAATATACACATATATAAACATATATATAAAATTTGTTTTGTTTGATTACAATGAGCTCAAATTACTTTTTTAATTCAAAAAGCAAGTAAAATAAAAAATAAATCTACCCCAAATTAAATGAAGGAGTAAAGCAAATGTAAACAAGCTTATTCCATTTTGTACAGAGCTTCCGGCTGCTTAAAGTGGAACAGTCTAGATTATTTCTATGCTGCACTAATGGCATACATTAGTGGCAGCATTGTCAAGGACAGAAAGATAGACAAAGAATCCAGGATCACCCACACCTAGTCTATCCCTCAAAACCACTATACTCTTTCTTGCTTGCAGAAATCATTGTAAACACGGAAGAGGAGTTACTTAAGTTGGCCAAATGTTTTTATTTCTCAGCTGCATAAGCTAGACCACACATTCCCAGAGTTGAAGACCAATAGAAGATTGATGCTTATAGATTACCTACTCCAATTTTTTATTTTACATATAAATAGAGGCCAGGAGAGATAAAATAATTGTCTAAAACCGTGAAGTTATTCCCAAGTGTTCTGACTCCAAGTCCAGTAGTAACATATAGGATAAGATAGGAGCATGTATTATGGTACGCCACAGAAAGCAAATAAATGGAATGTATATGTATAGAGAAAGAGATGTATTGTAAGAAATTGATTCATGCATTTATGGAGGCTGACAAATTTCCAGATCTGCTGGGTGAGTCAGCAAGCTGGAGATGCTGGAGAGCCAATGATATAGTTCCAATCTGGATCCAAAGTCACGAAAACCAGGAAAACTGATTATGTATTTCCAGTCTGAAGGATGACAAGATTAGATTCCAGCAAAACTGATGTTTTAGTTTGAGTCTGAAGGCAGGAAAAAGCCAATGACCCAACTCAAAGGCATTCAGGCAAGAGGAATGTTCTCTTAATTGGGGAAGAGTCAGTCTTTTTTAAACTTTTTTTATTTTAATTTTTGTTGGTATATAGTAGGTGTATATTTGTGGGGTACATGAGACGTTTTCATTCAGGCATGCAATGTGTAATAATCATATGATGAAAAATAGGGTATCTCTTCCCTCAAGCATTTATTTTTTGTGTTACCAACAATCCAGTTACACTCTCAGTTATTTTAACGTGTATAATTACCTGATATTGACTATAGTCACCCTGTTGTGCTATCAAATACTAGGTCTTATTCATTCTTTCTATTTTTTATACCCATTAACAATCCACACCTCATCCCCCACCCCCCATTACCCTTCCCAGCCTCTAGTAACCATCCTTCTTTTATCTATCTCTATGAGTTCATTTGTTTTAATTTTTAGCTTCCACAAGTAAGTGAGAACATGTAAAGTTTGTCTTTCGGTACCTTGCTTATTTCATTTAACATAATGACCTCTGGTTCCATCCATGTTGTTGCAAATAACAGTATCTCATTTTTTTGGCTAGATATTGCTTCATTATGTATAATTACCATATTTTCATGGTCCATTCATCTGTTAACAACTTAGGTTGTTTCTAAATCTTGGCTATCGTGAACAGTGCTGCAACAAATATGTGAGTGCAGATATCTCTTGGATATACTGATTTCCCATCTTTTGAATATATACCTAGCAATAAGATTGGTGGGTCCTATGGTAGCTCAATTTTTAGTTTTTTGAGGAACCTTCAAACTGTTCCCGACAATGGTTGTACTAATTCCACATTCCCACAAACAGTATACAAGGGTTCCCTTTTCTCCACATCCTTGACAGCATTTGTTATTGCCTGTCTTTTGGATGTAAGCCATTTAACTAGGGTGAGATGATATGTCATTGTAGTTTTGATTTGCATTTCTCTAATAATCAATTATGTTGAGCATCTTTTCATTTGCCTGTTTTCCATTTGTATATGTTCTTTAGAGAAATGTCTATTCAAATATTTTGTCCATTTTTTGATCAGATTATCAGAATGTTTTCCTGTAGAGCTCCTTATATATTCTGATTATTAATCCCTTGTCAGATGAGTAGTTTACAAATCTCTTCTCTCATTCTGTGGGTTGTCTCTCCACTTTCTTGATTGTTTCCTTCACTGTGCAGAAACTTTTTAACTTGAAGTGATCTAATTTGTCCATTTTTGCTTCGGTTGCCTATACTTGTTGAGTACTACCCAGGAAATCTTTGCCCAGTCCAATGTTCTAGAGAGTCTCCACAATGTTTTCTGGTAGTGGTTTTGTAGTCTGAGGTCATAGATTTAAGTATTTAATCCATTTTGAATTGGTTTTCATTACTTTGAGGTATGTCCCTTCTAAGCCTATTTTATTGAGAGTTTTTATCATAAAGGGATGTTGGATTTTATCAAATGCTTTTTCTCATCTATTGAGATGATCATACAGTTATTGTTTTTAATTTTGTTTATGTGATGTATCACATTTATTGACTTGCATATGTTAAACCATCCCTGCATTCCTGGGATGAAATTCACTTGATCATGATATATTCCTGATAGCCAGACTAAAGTGACTGTTATTGTTCTTCTGGGTCTAGCCATCCAGTGGGGCTACCAGACTCTGGGCTAGTGCTGGGTAATGTCTGCAAGGGATCCAGTGATGTGGCCAGTCTTCAAGTCTCCCAGCAGTGGATACCAGCACCAGCTCTGAAGGGGGTGGCAGGGTCATGACGTAGACTCTGAAATTCCTTGGTTGTAGATAGACTTAGTGTGCTGGCTTTCTTGAATACTGGTTATAATAGTAGTGAACTTTTCATGTGGACATACTCAGGACCTCTGGTTAGCCAGGGTGTTGCAGGTGGTGGTAATGGCTGAGGTCACTCAGTTGTTTTCTCCTTCCTGGGCACACTGTTATTCTACTTAGAGATGCCTACTGGCCTGTGTTGGTTGACCTCCATTCAGAAGGTGGCACTTGCAAAAGAACACCAGCTGTGGTAGTAGCAGTGGGATTTGAGCTTTCCCTAAGTTGCCCAGGGAAAGTATTCTGGTTTCTCAAGTAAAGCAGGGGCGGGGTGGGTGGAGGGCAGTTATAAAGCTCCCAAAAGTTTATGTCATTTTTGTTAAGCTACCAGGGCAGGTGGAAGGATACCACCAGGTGGGGGTAGGGTTAGGTGGCTCTGCACTCTGACTCTCCTTGTGCGTGGCAGGCTGAGGCCCCTGAGAAGGTTGGGAGATGGTTCTCAGTCCACTGTGGTAAGGTATAGAGGAGAGTATAACTGCCTCTACTGCACAGAAGAGTTCACAAAGGGAGTGGGGAGTGGCAAGCAGCAGTAAACCTCCCCTGGCTCCCACAGAGTTGGTGAGGCCAATCTTTATCCTGCAGTGCTCTGCTAACAGCAACAGGTTTAGATCCAGGCAGTCTGCACTCATCTCAGACCTGCCCCAGGCCAGCAGCATCTCTGCAGAGATAGCAACCATGGCTTTGAGGCCATGCCCTTCTCCATCTGCTCACAAGGCCAGGTGCCCAGCTCCTGCACTGGTGTCTGCAGTGTACTTTTCACTTGCTGACCACCCGAACAAGGTTGCGGTCAAGGGAGTTTGTCCCCACCCAAGATTAAATCACAAAATAGAGTTGGGAGCTTCTTTCACCCTGCGATCCCTCTCTGAGCTCATTGGCTGACTTCCCTCAGGGCCCTTGTGAAATATACTCAAGAATGGCTTCCCTCAGTTCACAGTGGAAACTGGGAATGCCTGCAAGGCACTTTTCACTGCTGCTTCTAATTTCAAATTTCACACAACCCCCTAAATCCATTCTAGCTCTGGGTAATGTTAAGGCCTTCTCCCGTAGTCTGGATTTTCAGATTTCCCAGTGGGAATGTGTACTCAGAAGCAGACTCTCCCTCACTCACACTCTGGGGACTTGACAGTCTTTCACCCATCTCACAGAGTAGGCTTCAGCCTGCCACTTATTTCAAAGAGTCTGTGGATTCTTTTGGTTTTCCAATATGTGGTACATTAGCACACAATAGTTCCTTTCTTGCAGGGTTGTGATAAGCATTAAAAGAGTTAATACATGTAAAGCAGTTAAAACAGGGCTTGGCACATTAGGTATCATATAGGTACCACATTAGGTACCAAGATGGCCGTTGACTTAATGATACTTTCAACTTATAGTGGGTTCATTGGGATATAAAACCATCATAAATCAAGGAACATATCTACCTGTTATCTATGATCATTAGCTCAAATATAAGCTTCAGGAAGGCAGTGATCTTGGTCTGCTTTTCTACTAATATATCTAGCACAAGTGCCTAAGGAGTGTATATCACATAGCAGGTACTTAAAGTATTTGTGGAATAAATGAATTTATATGGTTGTTTTTGCTTTTCAAAGGATTTACATCTCTCAACTGAGATACATATTTACCTTGCTCAAGTCTCAAATCCTTCTCTGGAAGTTTTCTGGGTAGCCCTATTAGTGACATCTTGGCAAAGTGGACAAGAATCTGAGACTTGGACAAAACAAACATGTATCTCAGATGAGAGGTAGAATGATTGTATCAGGTGGAGAAATTTGCAAAATCTACTTCCACTATGCCTTTACCACAGCATATCAGCAGGGGTGAAAGCAGAACTGGCTGTCTAGGAGACTGAGTCAGTGTTCTTGGTGTACTCCTTGGAAAGGATCACTATCACTTACGTTCACCACATATTCTTGCTAAAATCAACCATTGCTTTCCATTTATCTGATCATTTGTGGTCAGAGCCTGTCCTTCCACCATCTCAGAGGAGTTCTCACTGACATGGACCACTTGGGGGCTTTTATGCACTGCCAAAAAAAAATGCAGATCCTTGTCCAGGATCATTTTCTGGATAGATGGAGTTTAGAAAAAGAGTGGGAATGAAAGAGTTTGGGGAAACAGAGTTGTATCCAGCAAAACCAGCCATATCTTATATCACACACTATCACAAAGGGGCCCTGTTGAAGGGCACAACCCCCTGGGAACTTGCCCAAGAAAGCCAGGCAATCCAGGGAGCCAACCACCAACCAACCACAGTGGCTCCTGGAACCTTTCTCAGACATGGTTTTCCCAAGAGCATGTCTGTGTGCTCAGGCTGGGTTGTAAATCACTAGTGATATTTAACACTTGGAGGAGAAAATACCCACCATCAAGGCATTGAAAACTGTTGCCATTCATTTGTAGCAGTTGTTTTATTTCTTTTTCTCACAGAACCCCTCAAAGACTTTTTAAAACAATGTATTCCCTGGTACATGTTTGGGCTAACGTGTGTCATAAGTTTAAATAGACTAAAAGGATATCCTATCTGGCATATTGAAAATACTGACTTATCAAATAAAGCTGCTATATCACCATTCTAAGTGTTTCCAGTGGAATCTAACTACTGCAGAGATTTGATATCCAACCTTAACCATTTAAAAATATGTGGAACATCAGCAAGACAGTGGAATACAAGCTCCGCAGTACTAGTACTCCCACAAAAACAGCATTTTAACAACTATCCATGCATTAGAATGCCTGTATGAGAATTTTGGAACCAAGGAAAAGGTTACAGCACCCTAGAAGAGCACCCAAACTGAGAAAAACAACATTTAAAAGGCAAAAAAAAAAAAACCATTGCAATATGTTCAAATTGACCTTCCCCATGTTGGCACAGCACAGTGCCTAGAAAGGTATCTTCAGCCTATGATTTCTCCAGTGAAGAAAAGAGAGACTGAAGTGGATATTTACTTCCTTCTAGGGCACTGCCCAAGAGGTTCATTCTGTCTCACTTAATGAAAAATATTTGAGCAATTAGAAGAGCTAGCAAATTCAGGGACAGCTAGAAATAAAGAAAAGTGGCAGGAGCTCTCAGTGGCTGCTGCACACAAATTTTGGCAGTAGCTCCACAGCACCCATCAGTGGCCTCACCCAAATGCAGTCCCTGCCATCAGCCCTGCAAAAGCATGCCCTCTACTATCTGGCCCTGCTTGAATGCAAAGCCCAGCCAGCTGCTCCACCTGAACATGGAAAACCCCTCAACAGTGGCCTTGCTCAAATGCAAAGTCTTGCCATTAACACCAGCAAAACACGGAAATCAGCCTGCTGGCCCTGTCTGACCATGAAGCCCCTCCAGCTGGCCTTGTCCAACTGCACACACAAGGAGGAGACCCCATGCCCTCCAAAGACCACGATGGCAGGCCCTGACCATCATCAGGCCCATGAAGCAGACCTCACCCACCTACATATCACACTAGTTGGCCTGCCCAGAATCCCAATCTTGGATGACTGGGGAAAGTCTTTCCCTGCCAAAGCCAGTCTGTAAAGACTGGAAGAAGTGACTACTTTTTCAAATTTGCAAACACCAACACAAGAATACAAGGATTATAAAGAATCAGGGAAATATGACATCACCAAATAAATAAATAAATAAATAAATAACACTCCAGTAATTGACTTTTAAGGAATAGATATCCACAAATTTCCTGAGAAATATTTCAGAATAACCATCCTAAGCAAGCTCAGTGAGCTGAAAGATAACACATATAGATATCAAAACAAAATCAGAAAAAACAAAAGCCTGAACAAAATGAGAATTTCAACAAAGAAATAGAAACCACAAAATAAAACCAAACAAAAATCATGGAGCTGAAGAACGTACATATCTGAACAGAAAATTTGAAAGAAAACTTCAACAGCAGAACCAGTCAAGTGAAAGAAAGAATTAGTGAACTCAAAGACAGGTCATTTTAAATTATCCAGTCAGAGGAATAAAAAGATAAAATAATGAAAAAAATGAAGACTTATGAGACATCATCAAGCAAAATAATATATGCAAAACGGGAGTCTCAAAAAGAGAAGAGAAAGAGAAAGAAGATGATAGATATTTATAGCAATAGTTATTGAAAACTTCCCAAATCTGGGGAGGTAAATGAACATCCAGATACCTCAAGCCATATATTTTCCAAATTGGTTAAACTTTCAGCAGTCTACACCAAGACAAATTATAATCAAACTGTCAAAACTCAAAATTAGAGAATTTTGAAAACAGAAAGAGAAAAGTGACTTGTCATATGCAAGGGAGCCTCTATAAGAATATAAATGCATTTCCCACAGAAACTTTTCAGGCCAAGAAAGAGTGCAATGATATAGTCGAAGTACTGAAAGAAAAATAAAACTGCATTCTAAGAATACTATACCAAGAAAAACTGTCCTTAAAAATGAAGTAGAGCGAAAGACTTGTAAAGATAAACAACAACAACAAAAAAAAACCAAGAAATTTGTCACCACTATACTTACCATACAAGAAATACTATAGGGAGTTCTTCAAGTTTGAAAAAAGTGGATTTTGAGCAGCAACACAAGTCATATGAGTAGAAATCTCACTGCTGAAGTTAAATGTATAAGAAAACACAAAACATGGTAGTAATGTAATGGTTGCACATAGGTCACTTTTAATCCTAGTATAAAAATTAAAAGACAAAAATATTTAGAGTAACCTCAAAAATGTGTTGATTCATGCACAATATTTTTCAGAAGTAAACTCTAACATGAATAACATAAAGTTTGTGTGGGGGGATAAGTGGTTACAGCTTTTGTATGCAACAAAAGTTAATTTATTATCAGCTTTAAATAGACTGTTATAACTATGAAAGGTTCAATGTCAGCCTCATGGTAACCACAAGAAAAAGTCTGACAATAGATACACAAAAGATAAATAGAAAATAATCAAAGCATATCCCTATAAAAAGTTGTCAAACCACAAAGAAAAACATCAAGAGAAGAGAGGAACAAGAGAAATACAAATCAAACAGAAAAAAATGACATGACAAGAGTGAAACCTTCCCTATCAGTAATTCAATTAAATGTAAATGAATTAAATTCTTTAATTAAAAGATACACAGTGGTTGAATAATTTTTTTCCGTCAACTTTACTTTTAAGTTCCAGGGTATATGTGCAAGATATACAAGTTCATTACATAGGTAAATGTGTGCCATGGTGATTTGCTACACAGATCAACCCATCACCTAGGTATTAAGCCCAGCATCCATTAGCTGTTCTTCCTGATGCTCTCCCTCCTCTCACCCCCTGACAGACCCATGTGGGTGTTGTTTTCTCCATGTGCCCATGTGTTCTCATTATTTGGCTTCCACTTGTGAGAACATACAGTGTTTGTTTTTTGGCTCCTGTGTTAGTTTGCTGAGGATAACAACTTCCAGCTCCATCCATGTCCCTGCAAAGGACACGATCTCATTCCTTTTTATGGCTGGATAGTATTCCATGATGTATATGTGCCACATTTTCTTTATCCAGTCTATCACTGATGGGCATTTGGGTTGATTCCATGGAATGAATTTTTTGAAAAGACCCAACTACATGCTGTCTACAAGAGACTCATCTTAGACTCAAGAACACATATAAGCTAAAAAAGAACGGATGAAAATATTCTATGAAAATTTTGATCAAAAGAGAGCTGGGGTGGCTATACTTATATCAGACAAAATAGATTTTAAGTAATAGACTCTCTAGAGACAAAGATATTCATTGTATGGTGATAAAAGCTTGAATTCAAAAGAAAGATATAACAACTATAAAAATATACCCTAACATTAAAGCACCTAAACATACAAAGCAAATATTGACAGATCTTAAGGTAGAAATAGATAGCCAAAAAATAGGAACTTCAGTACTCTATTTTTGCTAATGGATAGATTATCCAGACTGAAAATCAATAAGGAAATAGCAAACTTGAACAACACTATAGATCGAATTGAGAGGTGAAGCCGGCTGGGCTTCTGGGTTGGGTGGGGACTTGGAGAACTTTTCTGTCTAGCTAAAGGATTGTAAAACGGGCCAATCAGCTCTCTGTAAAATGGACCAATCAGCACTCTGTAAAATGGACCAATCAGCAGGATGTGGGTGGGGCCAGATAAGGGAATAAAAGCAGGCCACCTGAGCCAGCAGCGGCAACCCTCTGGGGTCCCCTTCCATGCTGTGGAAGCTTTTTTCTTTCACTCTTCACAATAAATCTTGCTGCTGCTCAGTCTTTGGGTCTGCACCACCTTTAAGAGCTGTAACACTCACCGTGAAGGTCTGCAGCTTCAATCCTGAAGTCAACGAGACCAGGAACCCACAATAAGGAAGAAACTCCAGACACATCTGAACATCTGAAGGAACAAACTCTGGACACACCATCTTTAAGAACTGTAACACTCACCATGAGGGTTTGCAACTTCATTCTTGAAGTCAGCGAGACCAAGAACCCACCAATTCTGGACACATTTTGGCAACCATGAAGGGACCATCACTTATCACCAAGCAGTGAGACTATTGCCTATCGCCAAGTGGTGAGTACTATCGGACCTCTTTTGCCTGCTATTCTGTCCTATTTTTCCTTAGAATTTGGGGGCTAAATACCAGGCACCTACCAGCCAGTTAAAAGCGACTAGCACCGGCAGCGGACTAAAGACACAGGTGTCAGGCTTTCAGGGAAAGGGCTCTCTAACAACCCCCGACTCTTTGGAGTTGGGAGTGTTCATTTGCCTGGAACCAGCTTCTGCTTTTCCTGTACTTCTGGGCTGAGCTGAGGTTCGACAGAGAGGAAAGCCATTCAGCTCCAGGATCCTGACAACAAGTTGGTTTACCCTGCAACCATGAGCAGAACTCTCAAAGTCATGTCACCCAAGGGAGACTCACCATCTATGCTATCTACCCTGACTCTTGCCTCCTGGGTCCTAATGCCTGCCAGACAAACTTCCACTCACCTCTCTTCTCCGAGGCTAGTCCTGCTTCTAAATACCACTCCCTGTCTCTGGTGCTTTTCTAGTTTCTCCTATAAGAATGATTTCTAGTATAAACTCCAGGACTCTGTTACCTTCTTTAGTCACCTGGGCTCACCAATCAGAAAGACATAATTTTTGCCCAAAGCCCCGATGTAGGGGGAACTATCTGGAATTTTAGGATCCCTCCTCAGACAAGCAGGCCTTACAAAAGCTGTTCCTGAAGCTAGGGTATGGGGAGCCTCAGAAATTGTATCCTTCCTATTCATATAAGTGGGGACAAAAGGCATCACTCTTCCAACTCTGGAGATCCCTACCCTCCCTCAGGGTATGGCCCTCCACTTCATTTTTGGGGCATAACATCTTTATAGGACATGGGTAAAGTCCCAATACTAATAGGAGAATGCTTAGGACTCTAACAGGTTTTTGAGAATGCGTCAGTAAGGGCCACTAAATCCAATTTTTCTCGGTCCTCCTTGTGGTCTGGGAGGAAAACTAGTGTTTCTGCTGCTATGTCATTGAGCACAACTATTCCGATCAGCAGGGTCCAGGGACTGTTGCGGATTCTTGGGCAGGGGTTGTTTCTGCTGCTGCAATGGTGAGCACAACTATTCCAATCAGCAGGTTCCAGAGACCCTTGTGGGTTCCTAGGTAGGGGGAGAAACAAAACAAACCTAAACCATGGGTGGTTTTGTCCTTCAGATGGGAAACACTCAGGCATCAACAGGCTCACTCTTGAAATGCATCCTAAGCCATTGGGACCAATTTGACCCACAAACCCTGAAAAAGAGGCAGCTCTTTTTTTTTCTGCACTATGGCCTAGTCCCAATATTCTCTCTCTGATGGGGAAAAATGGCCACCAGAGGGAGGTACAAATTACAATACTATCCTGTAGCTTGACCTTTTCTGTAAGAGGGAAGGCAAATGGAGTGAAATGCCTTATGTCCAAACTTTCTTTTCATTGAAGGTGAATACACAACTCTGCAAAGCTTGCAATTTACATCCTACAGGAGGACCTTCAGCTTACTCCCATATCCTAGCCTCCCTATAGCTCCCCTTCCTGTTAATGCTAATCCTCCTCTAATCTCCCATGCCCAGAAGGAAATAAGCAAAGAAATCTCCAAAGGACCACAAAAAACCCCAGGCTATCGTTTATGTCCCCTTCAAGTTGTAGGGGGAGGGGAATTTGGCCCAACCTGGATACATGTCCCTCTCTCCCTCTCTGATTTAAAGTAGATCAAGGCAGACCTGGGGAAGTTTTCAGATGATCCTGATAGGTACACAGATGTCCTACAGGGTCTAGGGCAAACCTTCTATCTCTCTTGGAGAGATATCATGCTATTGTTAGATCAAACCCTGACCTTTAATGAAAAGAATGAGGCTTTAGCTGCAGCCCAAGAGTTTGGAGATATCTGGTATCTTAGTCAAGTAAATGATAGAATGACAGCCAAAGAAAGGGATAAATTCCCTATCAGTCAGCAAGACGTCCCCAGTATGGATCCCCAATGGGACTTTGACTGAGATCATGGGAACTGGAGTCGTAAACATCTGTTGACCTGTGTTCTAGAAGGACTAAGGAGAGTTAGGAAAAAGCCCATGAATTATTCAATGATGTCCACCATACCTCAGGCAAAGGAAGAAAATCCTTCTGCCTTCCTCGAGGAGCTACAGGAGGCCTTAAGAAAATATACTCCCCTGTCACCTGAATCACTCGATGGTCAATTGATTCTAAAAGATAAGTTTATTACCCAATCAGCTGCAGATATCAGGAGAAAGCTCCAAAAGCAAGCCCTGGGCCCTAAACAAAATTTGGAGACATTATTAAACCTGGCAACCTCAGTGTTCTATAATAGGGATCAAGAGGAAGAGGCCCAAAAGGAAAAGCGAGATCAGAGAAAGGCCACAGCCTTAGTCATGGCCCTCAGACAAACAAACCTTGGTGGTTCAGAGAGGACAGAAAATGGAGCAGGCCAATCACCTGGTAGGGCTTGTTATCAGTGTGGACACTTTAGAAAAGGTTGTCCAATGAGAAACAAGCCACCCCCTTGTCCATATCCACTATGCCGAGCCAATCACTGGAAGACACACTGCCCCAGAGTGCAATGGTTCTCTGGGCCAGAAGCCCCCAACCAGATGATCCAAAAATGTGACTGAGGGTGCCCGGGGCAAGCACCAGCTCATGTTATCACCTTCACTGAGCCCCAGGTACGCTTAACCATTGAGGGCCAGGAAATTGACTTCCTCCTGGACACTGGTGTGGCCTTCTCAGAGTTAATCTCCTGTCCTTGATGACTGTCCTCAAGATCCGTTAACATCCAAAGAATCCTGGGACAGCCTGTAACCAGGTATTTCTCCCACCTCCTCAGTTGTAATTGGGAGACTTTGCTCTTTTCACATGCCTTTCTTGCTATGCCGGAAAGTCCCACACCCTTATTAGGGAGGGATATATTAGCCAAAGCTGGAGGTATTGTCTACATGAATATGGGGAACAAGTTACCCATTTGTTGTCCCCTACTTGAGGAGGGAATCAACCCTGAAGTCTGGGCACTGGAAGGAACAAACTCAAGCTCCATCCTTAAGCCTTCCCACAGGACAAAACTTCTCTTTATACGTCACAGAGAGAGCAGAGATAGCTCTGGGAGTCCTTACTCAGACTCGTGGGACAACCCCACAACCAGTGGCATACCTAAGTAAGGAAACTGATGTAGTAGCAAAAGTCTGCCCTCACTGTTTATGGGTAATTGTGGTGGTGGCCAGCTTAGTGTCAAAGGCTATCAAAATAATACAAGGAAAGGACCTCACACTCTGGATTACTCATGATGTAAATGGCATGCTAGGTGCCAAAGGAAGTTTATGGCTATCGGACAACCTCCTGCTTAGATACCAGGCATCACTCCTTGAGGGACCAGTGCTTCAAATACGTACATGTATGGCCCTCAACCCTGCCACTTTTCTCCCAGAGGATGGGGAACCAATCAAGCATGACTGCCAACAAATTATAGTCCAGACTTATGCTGCCCGGGATGATTTCTTAGAAGTCCCCTTAGCTAATCCTGACCTTAACCTATATACTGATGGAAGTTCATTTGTGGAGAATGGGATACAAAGGGCAGGTTATGCCATTGTTAGTAATGTAACCATACTTGAAAGTAAGCCTCTTCCCCCAGGGACCAGCGCCCAGTTAGCAGAACTAGTGGCACTTACCCGAGCCTTAGAACTGGGAAAGGGAAGAGGAATAAATGTGTATACAGATAACAAGTATGCTTATCTAATCCTACATGCCCATGCTGCAATATGGAAAGAAAGGGAGTTCCTAACCTCTGGGGGATCCCCCATTAAATACCACAAGGAAACCATGGAGTTATTGCATGCAGTGCAAACACCCAAGGAGGTGACAGTCTTATACTGCCAAAGCCATCAAAAAGGTGAAGGAGAGGGTAAAACAGCAGCATAAGTGGCTGGCAAAGGCAGGGAAAGACCAGCAGAAAAGAAAGAGAGAAAGAGACAGAAAGTGAGAGAGAGAGAGAGAGAGAGAGAGAGACAGAGAGACAAAGAGAGAGAGAATGAAAGAAAAAGACAGGCAGAGACAGACAAGAGGGAGTCAGAGAGAAAGAAAGAGAAAGACAAAGTCAAAGAAAGAGAAGGAAAGAGAGAGACAGAAAGGCAAAGAAGGAAAGATGAAGAGACAAAGAGGGAGTCAGAGAAAGAAAGACAGAGACAGACAAAGAAGAAGTCAAAGAGAGAGAAAGAGAAAGATGGAAGTAGTAAAGAAAAAACAGTGCACCCTATTCCTTTAAAAGCCAGGGTAAATTTAAAACCTATAATTGATAATTGAAGGTCTTCTCTGTAACCCTGTAACACTCCAATACCACCTTGTTGTCAGTGTAAACAAGGTCGCAGCCCAAAAGCACTGAGACCACTGATAACCCATAGCCTTCCTATCAAAAATCCTTAACCCAGCAAGTTTCCTAACAGGGAATCTAAATCTTAATTAATTACCATACAAAGGTCCGACCAGATCTAGGAGGAACTCCCTTCAGGACAGGACAGGATGATAGATGGTTCCTCCTGGGCGATTAAGGAAAAAAGACACAATGGGTATTCAGTAAATGATAAGGAAACTCTTGTAGAAGCAGAGTTAGGAAAATTGCCTAATAACTGATCTACTCAAACATGAGAGTTGTTTGCACTTAGTCAAACCTTAAAGTACTTCCAGAATCAGGAAGGAGCCATCTATACCAATTTTAAGTTAATATGGACTGAACGAGGTCTTATTAATAGCAAAGAGTAATTGAAATCCCAAACTTACAAGGTTTTCAACAAACGTAAAGTTTGCAAAAAGTTAACAGTGTAACATGTATTATTCTACTACCACACACTCTCAAAGGATTTCTCAGACAGTTTGCAAGAAACAACAAAATCTATCCTTACTCTACAATCCCAAAGAGACTGTTTGGTAGCAGTGACTGTCCAAAACCACCGAGGCCTAGACCTCCTCACTGCTGAGAAAGGAAGGCTCTGCACCTTCTTAGGGGAAGAGTGTTGTTTTTACACTAACCATTCAGGGATAGTATGAGATGCCACCCGGCATTTACAGCAAAAGGCTTCTGAAATGAGACGCCTTTCAAACTCATATACCAAACTCTGGAGTTGGGCAACATGGCTTCTCCCCTTTCTAGGTCCCGTGACAGCCATCTTGCTGTTACTCGCCTTTGGGCCCTGTATCTTTAACCTTCTTGTCAAATTTGTTTCCTCTAGAATTGAGGCCATCAAGCTACAGATGGTCTTACAAATGGAACCCCAAATGAGTTCAAATAACGACTTCCACCAGGGACCCCTGGACCGACCTGCTGGCCCTTCCACTGGCCTAAAGAGTTCCCCTCTGGAGTACACTACAACTGCAGGGCCCCTTCTTTGCCCCTATCCAGCAGGAAGTAGCTGGAGCAGTCATCGGCCAAATTCCCAACAGCAGTTGGGGTGTCCTATTTAGATGGGGGATTGAGAGGTGAAGCTGGCTGGACTTCTGGGTCGGGTGACGACTTGGAGAACTTTTCTGTCTAGCTAAAGGATTGTAAATGCACCAATCAGCACTCTGTGTCTAACTAATCAGGTGGGGACTTGGAGAACTTTTGTGTCTAGCTGAAGTATTGTAAATGCACCAATCAGCACTCTGTTAAAATGGACCAATCAGCTCTCTGTAAAACGAACCAATCAGCTCTCTGTAAAGTGGACCAATCAGCACTCTGTAAAATGGAGCAATCAGCAGGATGTGGGTGGGGCCAGATAGGGAATAAAAGCAGGCCACCCGAACCAGCAGCAGCAACCTTCTCAGGTCCCCTTCTACGCAGTAGAAGCTTTTTCTTTCACTCTTCACAATAAATCTTGCTGCTGCTCACTCTTTGTGTCTGTGCCATCTTTAAGAGCTGTAACACTCACCGTGAAGGTCTGCAGCTTCACTCCTGAATTCAGTGAGACCACGAACCCACAAGAAAGAAGAAACTCCAGACATATCTGAACATCGGAAGGAACAAACTCTGGATACACCATCTTTAAGAACTGTAACACTCACCATGAGGGTCCGCAGCTTCATTCTTGAAGTCAGTGAGACCAAGAACCCACCAATTCCAGACACAAAATGAACCTAACATATATAGAACAGTCTACCAAATAGCAGCAGAATACATATTCTTTTCAAGTGCACACAGAATATTTTACAGGGTAGATCACATGCTAGGTAACATAAAAGATCTTAACAAATTAAAGAAGTTTGAAATAATTTTAAATGTCTTTTTCACGCAAACTGGTATAAAACTATAAATCAATAATAAAATTAAATAAAGAAAACTCACAAATACATGGAAATTAAACAACATGCTCTTAAACAACCTTTTTGTCAAAGAAAAAATCAAAAGAGAAATCAGAAAAGATCTCAAAAAATGAAAATAAAAACACAACATCCCAAAACTTATGAGATATAGCAAGTGCAGTAGGGAAGTGTAGAAGGGAATGTTATAGTGATAAATGCCTACATTTAAAAAAGAAAAAAGTCTCAATTAAACAAACTAACATTAAAACTCAAGAAACTATAAAAAGAAAAAGTGAGGACAAATTTAGCAGAAAAAGGAAATAATAAAAGCTGGATCTGAAATAAATTAAATAGAAGACAAAAAAGAGTGTAAAAATCAATGAAACTAAGAGGTGGGTTTTCGAAAAGATAAAATTTACAAACCCTTAGCTAGACTAAGAAATAAAGAGAGAAGACTCACATAAATAAAATCAGAAATGAAAAATGAGACATTACAACTTATGCCAAGAAAATTTTTAAAAGATCAGAAGGGACTGTTATGAAAGATTTTACACCAACAAATTGAACAACTTAGAAGAAATTCATAATTTCCTAGACATATACATTCTACCAAGACTGATTTAAGAAGAAATAGAAACCCTGAGCAAACCAATAGCAAATATATAAATTGAATGGGTAATGAAAAAACATCCAAACAACAGAAAGCTGATGCCTTTATGTATGAATTCTTCTGAACATTTAAAGAAGAATTAATACTGACACCTGTTAAACTCTTCCAAAAAATAGAACGGGGAACATTTTCAAACTCATTTTATGCAGCCAGCATGATTGATACCAAAGCCAATGACACCACACACAAAAAAAGAAAACTACAGGTCAATAGCACTGATGAACATGGGTGCAAAAATTCTCAACAATATATTAGCAAACTGAATTCAACAGCACATGAAAAGGATCATATACTATAAATGTTAGTCCATTTGCATTGCTATAAAGAAATACCTGAGGCTGGGAGTAATTTATAAATAAAACAGGTTTAATTGACTTATGGTTCTGCAGACTGTACAAGCATGGCACCAGCATCTGCTTGGCTTCTGGTAAGGTCTCATGGTGGAATGCAAGAATCAGCATATTACATGGTGAGAGCAGGAGCAAGAGTGAGGGGAGGTGCCACACATTTTAAACAAGCAGATCTCACAATAACTCACTCACTACTGCAAGGACAGCACCAATCTGTTCATGAGGACTCCACCCCCATAACCCAAACACCTCCCACCAGGCCCTACCTCCAACATTGGGGATTACATTTCAACATGAGATTTGGAGGGAACAAACATCCAAACCATATCACCATGATATAGTGGGATATCTCAGGGATGCAAGGATAGTTCAAGATACACAAATCAATAAATGTGACACACCACATTGGGAGAAAGAAGGGCAAAAATCACGGGTTTATCTCAACAGATGCACAAAAAGCATTTGAGAAAATTCAAAACGCTTTCACAATAAAAACAGTCAACAAATTAGGCATAGAAAAAAAATTACCTAAACACAATAAAGGCCATATATGAAAAGCCCACAACTAACATTATACTTGTATTAGTCCATTTCATGCAGCTGTAAAAGGCACATCTGAGTCTGGGCAATTTACGAAATAAAGAGGTTTAATTGGACTCTCAGTTCCACATGGCTGGGGAGGCCTCACAATCATGGCGGAAGGCAGGGAGGAGCAAGTCGCATCTTATGTGAATGGCAGCAGGCAAAGGAAACTTGTGCAGGGAAGCTCCCATTTTTTTAAAACCATCAGATCTCATGAGACTCATTCATTACCAAGAAAACAACGCAAGAAAGACCCGCCGCCATAATTCAATCACCTCCCACCTGGTTGCTCCCACGACATGTAGGAATTGTGGGAGTTACAATTCAAGATGAGACTTGATGGGGTGGGGGGACACAGCCAAACCATATCAATACTCAAAGTCAAATACTGAAAGTTTTTTCTCTTTTATCTGGAATAAGTCAAGGACACCTATGCTTACCACCTTCTATTCAACAATGTACTGAGGGTCCTAACAAGGGCAGTTAGGCAAGACAAAAAGGGAAGGCATCTGAAATTGAAAGGAACAAGTAAAATGATCTCTGTATACAGATGACATGATCTTGTATGCAGCGAGCGCTAAAGACTAAACACACACACACGCACACACGCACACACAAACTGTTAGAACTAATAAACAAATTCAGTAAAGTTGTAGAATATGAAATTAACATTAAAAAGTCAGTTGCATTTCTATAAACTAGTAATGAACAATCCAAAACAATATAAACTTAGCAAAAAGAGAAACAAAACAAACAAACAAAAAACAAAAGGACCCAAAGAAACTTTTGAAGGTGATGAATATGTTTAGTACCTTGATTGTGATAATAAAAACACAAGGGAATACATACATCCAAAGTCACCAAATTATATATGTTAATTATGTGCAGCTTTATGTATAAAATTGTACCTCAGCAAAGCTGGGGGAAAAAAGAAAAACTATGTAGTTATATAAACTTTGACGCAAATAATTCCTTTATCGATATTCAGCACCAATTTATGACAACAGATTTTTACAAGAAATCTACAGCTAACTTTATACATAATGTTGAAAGACTACATTTTTTCACCTTAATTTTGGGGAAAAGGCACTAATGTTCTTTTGCAATACTTTTATTCAGCACCATAATTGAAGTCCTATCTAGTGTGTAATAAGCAAGGAAAATAAATAACAATTTTACATAGAAGGAAGGAAAAAACCTCTTATTTGTAAGCAACATAGTTGTACATCTAGAAACATTCCTTTTATTCTCAAGGACTAATAAGTGGTTAAATATTATTTAAAAGACCTAAGTAATGAAAATACATACCATGTTTGTGGACTGGAAGTTTCAACATAGTCAAGATGTCAAATCCCCTCAAACTGTTCTAGAGATTTAATGCAATTTTAATCAAAATCTCAACTGTTTTTACAGATTTCAACAAATTCACCTAATCCTGAAAATTATACTGAGGGTCAAAAGAGCTAGCATAGTTGAAACAATTTTGAAAAAGAGGAATAAATCACACTATCCAATTTTAAGGTTTATTATAATGCCACAGTGATTAAGACAGCATGCTATTGGCAAAAAGACACATAAACCAACAGAATAGAGAAAAAGAGTCCCAAAATTGACCCATACACATAACCAATTTATTTGACAAAGATATAAATCAATGCAATAGAAAAGGGTATTTTAAACAATATTCAGTAATATAAAAAATACACAATTGATACTTGCAACAACTTAGATAAATCTGAAGTGCATTGTGCCGAGTAAAATGAACAAGACTGAAAATATTACACACTATAAAATTCTACTTTTATGGCATTTTCAAGTAGATAACAGATATTGTAATTAATAGAGCCCTCAGAAATAATACCACACATCTACAGCCATCTGATCTTTGACAAACCTGACAAAAACAAGAAGTGGGGAAAGGATTCCCATTTAATAAATGGTGCTGGGAAAACTGGCTAGCCATAAGTAGAAAGCTGAAACTGGATCCTTTCCTTACTCCTTACATGAAAATTAATTCAAGATGGATTAGAGACTTAAATGTTAGTCTAGAAGAAACCTAGAAGAAAAAAACCTAGAAGAAAAACCCTAGAAGAAAACATAGGTAATACCATTCAGGACATATGCATGGGCAAGGACTTCACATCTAAAACACCAAAAGCAATGGCAACAAAAGCCGAAATTGATAAATGGGATCTAATTAAACTAAAGAGTTTCTGCACGCAAAAGAAACTACCATCAGAGTGAACAGGCAACCTACAGAATGGGAGAAAATTTTTGCAATCTACTCATCTGACAAACGGCTAATATCCAGAACCTACGAAGAACTCAATCAAATTTACAAGAAAAAAACAAACAACCACATCAAAAAGTGGGCAAAGGATATGAACAGACACTTCTCAAAAGAAGACATTCATACAGCCAACAGACACATGAAAAAATGCTCATCATCACTGGCCATCAGAGAAATGCACATCAAAACCACAATGAGATACCATCTCATACCAGTTAGAATGGCGATCATTAAAAAATCAGGAAACAACAGGTGCTGGAGAGGATGTGGAGAAATAGGAACACTTTTACACTGTTGGTGGGACTGTAAACTAGTTCAACCATTGTGGAAAACAGTGTGGCGATTCCTCAAGGATCTAGAACTAGAAATACCATTTGACCCAGCCATCCCATTACTGGGGATATACCCAAAGGATTATAAGTCATGCTGCTATAAAGACACATGCACACGTATGTTTATTGCGGCACTATTCACAATAGCAAAGACTTGGAATCAACTCAAATGTCCATTGGTGACAGAGTAGATTAAGAAAATGTGGCACATATACACCATGGAATACTATGCAGCCATAAAAAAGGATGAGTTCGTGTCCTTTGTAGGGACATGGATGCAGCTGGAAACCATCATTCTCATCAAACTATCACAAGAACAGAAAACCAAATATCGCATGTTCTCACTCATAGGTGGGAATTGAACAATGAGAACACTTGGACACAGGAAGGGGATCATCACACACCAGGTCCTATGGTGGGGAGGGGGTGAGGGGAGGGATAGCATTAGGAGATATACCTAATGTAAATGGTGAGTTAATGGGTGCAGCACACCAACATGGCACATGTATACATATGTAACAAACCTGCACGTTGTGCACATGTACCCTAGAACTTAAAGTATAATAATAATAATAATAATAAAAGAATAGATTAGTCGTTGGTGTAGATTAGGCAAGGGAAGGAAATGTTGCTATAAAGAGATGCATAAAGGTTTGCGGGCTTATGCTCCTGATTTGTGTCACCATTATGGTGGTCGTTACATGAACTTGTACAACAAAAAATAATCAAATTTGGTACTAATTTTTACAAATAAAATTTTAAATTAAAATATTGTTTCAATAGGAAAAAATAAAAAATATGTGAACATCTTTTCTCCTTGAACTCGTATTTCTGTTTTACTTCCCCACAGAATATTACAATATATTAATACGTTTAGAAGTGTCTTACTGATCACTCTCACATACTTGTATTTATATATATAAAATTTTATTTTTATTTTTGTGACCATGAGTCTCTAATTGCTTTTATTTCCTAGAGTGAGTTGTCATTACTATTATGCATAACACATAATTGATAAAACTACATGACTATATCACACATTTTTGGAAAATTACTTAATATGAAAAAGCAGAAAACCAGGAAACCTGAGAGGACCCACAGACCCTCTGAAAAAAGCAGACTGCCCCTGAAGGACCCAGGAGACACTCCAATACTGTGAGTGCCCAAACTGTGGTAGTGAGAAAGGGAGATCCTCCGCTCGTGAACACACATTCCCACTGAGGAAACTGAAGGTCTAGTTTGCGGGAGAAGTTTCTGACCTTACCTGGAACTGAGTGAATTCACTCAACCTGGAGTTGAGTGAAATACGGGGTAGAGGAAGCAACAGGAAAGGCCCTGGGAGCTGGCTGGGTCCCCGAGCAGGCCATTCTTACCTGGTACCACAGGGATCCTTCAGGAGGACAGCCAGAGGTGAGGGGAAAATACCACAAGGAGAAAAGTCTCCAGCTGAACTTTGTAACAATTTAAATAGGGTGAGAAGCCTCCTGATCAGAACTCAGGGGAGGGCGCTAATCAGGTGTGCAGACTCCACAGGTGGGAGAAGAACCAAAGCCCTTTTCTTTCCCAGGGTGGGAGTGAAACCGGTCCTTCAGATTGCGTGGGAGCTGGGTGAGGCCTGTGACTGCCGGCTTTCCCCCACTTCCCTGACAACCTGCATGACTCAGCAGAGGCAGCCATAATCCTCCTAGGTACACAAGTGCATTGACCTGGGAATTTAACCCCCATCTCCAACAGCAGCCACAGCAAGACCCAACCAAAGAGAGTCTGAGCTCAAATACGCCTAGCCCTGCCCCCACCTGATAGGCCTTCCCTACCCACCCTGGCAGCCGAAGACAAATAATGCATACTCTTAAGACTTCTAGGGCCCTGAACACCAACAGTTCCTCTCCATACTACCACAGCCGATGCTCTCTAGAAAGCACCACCTCCCTGCAGGAGGTCAACCAGCACAAAAGCAGAACAATAAACCACCAAAGCTAAGAACATTTACAGAGTCCATTTCACCCCCCTGCCACCTCCACCAGAACAGGTACTGGTATCCATGACTGAGAGACCCATAGATGGTTCACATCACAGGATTCTATGCAGACAACCTCCAGTACCATCCCAGAGCCTGGTAGACTTGCTGGGTGGCTAGACCCAGAAGAGAGATAACAATCACTGCAGATCAGCTCTGAGGAAACCACATACATTGGAAAAGGGGGAGAGTACTACATCAAGGAGACACCCCGTGGGACAAAAGAATCTGAACGACAGACTTCAGCCCTAGACCTTTTCTCTGACAGAGCCTACCCAAATGAGAAGGAGCCAGAAAACTAACTCTGGTAATTTGACAAAACAAAGCTCTCTAACATCCCCCAAAAATCGCACTAGCTCACCAGCAATGGATACAAACCAAGAAGAAATCTCATATTTATCTAAAAAAGAATTCAGGAGGTTAGTTATTAAGCTAATCAGGTTGGCACAAGAGAAAGGCAAACTCAATGAAAGGGAATCCAAAAAAATGATACAAGAAGCAAAGGGAGAAATATTCAAGGAAATAGATAGCATAAAGAAAAAACAATCAAAACTTTAGGAAACATTGGACACACTTATATAAATGCAAAATGTTCTAGAAAGTCTCAGCAATAAAATTGAACAAGTAGAAGAAATTCAGAGCTTGAAGACAAGGCCTTTCAATTAACCCAATCCATCAAAGGCAAATAAAATAGAATTAGAAAATATGAACAAAGCCTCCAAGAAGTCTGGGGTTATGTTAAACGACCAAACCTAAGAATAGTCAGTGTCCCTGAGAAAGAAGAGAAATCTAGAAGTTTGGACTATTTGGGGGAATAATTGAGGAAAACTTCCTCAGCCTTCCTAGAGACCTAGACATCCAAATACAAGAAGCACAAAGAACACCTGGGAAATTCATCACAAAAAGAGAATTGCCTTGGCACATTGTCATCAGGTGATCTAAAGTTAAGATGAAGGAAAGAATCTTAGGAGCTGTGAGACAAAAGCACCAGGTAACCTAGAAAAGAAAATCTATCAGATTAACAGCAGATTTCTCAGCAGAAACCCTACAAGCTAGAAGGGGTTGGGGCCCTATCTTCAACATCCTAGAACAAAACAATTATCAATAAAGAATTTTGTCTCCAATGAAAGTAGGCATCATATATGAGGGAAAGACACAGTCTTTTCCAGACAAGCAACTGCTGAGAGAATTTGCCACTATGAAGCCACCACTACAAAAACTGAAAAGGAGCTCTAAATCTTGAAACAAATCCTGGAAACACATCAAAACAGAAACTCTTTAAAATCTACATCACACAGGACCTATAAAACAAATGACAATTTAAAAAGCAAAACCAAAAAAAAAAAAACAAGGTACACAGCAAAATGAATGGAAAGGTACCTCATATCTCAATACTAACATTGAATATAAGTGGCGTAAATGCTCCGCTTAAAAGGTGCAGAACTGCAGAATGAATAAGAACTCACCAATCAACTATCTGCTGGCTTTAGGAGACTCACCTAACACATAAGGACTCACATCAACTTAAAGTAAAGGGGTGGAAAAAGGCATTTCATGCCAATGGACACCAAAAGTGAGCAGGCGTAGCTATTCTTATATCAGACAAAACAAACTTCAAAGCCACAGCAGTTAAAAGAGACAAAGAGGGATATTATATAATGGTAAAAGGCCTTGTCCAACAGGAAAATATCACAATCCTAAACATGTATGCACCTAACACTGGAGCTCCAAAATTTATATAACAATTAGTAATAGACCTAAGAAATGAGATAGACAGCAACGCAATAATAGTGGGGGACTTCAATACTCCACTGACAGCACTAGATAGGTCATAAAGACAGAAAGTCAACAAAGAAACAATGGATTTAAACTATACCTTGGAACAAATGGACTTAACAGATACATACAGAACATTTCATCCAACAACCACAAAATACACATTCTATTCAACAGTGCGTGAAACTTTCTTCAACATAGACCATATGATAAGCCATAAAACAAGCCTCAATAAATTTAAGAAAATTGAAAGTATACCAAGCACTCTCGCAGACCACAGTGGAATAAAACTGGAAATCAACTCCAAAAGGAACCTATAAAACTACGCAAATACATGGAAATGAAATATTCTGCTCCTGAATGAGCATTGGGTCAAAAATGAAATCAAGATGAAAATTTAAAAATTATTTGAACTGAATGACAATAATGACATAACCTATCAAAACCTCCGGGATACAGCAAAGGCAGTGCTAAGAGGAAAGTTCATAGCCCTAAACACCTACATCAAAAGACTGAAAGAGCACAAATTGACACTCTCAAGGAACTAGAGAAACAAGAGCAAACCAAACCCAAACCCAGCAGATGAAAGGAAATAACCAAGATCAGAGCAGAACTAAATGAAATTGAAACAACAAAAAAAAAAAATACAGAAGAGTAAAATGAAACAAAAGCAGGTTATCTGAAAAGATAAACAAAATTAATAGACCACTGGTAAGATTAACCAAGAAAAGAAGAGTGAAAATCCAAATAACCTCACTAAGAAATGAAACAGAAGATATAACAACTGACACCACTGAAATACAAAAGATCATTCAAGGCTACTATGAACACCTTTGCACACATAAACTAGAAAACCTAGAAGAGATGGACAAATTCCTGGAAAAATACAACTCCCTAGCTCAAATCAAGAAGAATTAGATACCTTGAACAGACTAATAACAAGCAGATAGATTGAAATGGTAATTTTAAAATTAGCAACAAAAAAATTCCACGACCAGACGGATCCATAGCAGAATTCTATTTGACATTCAAAGAAGAATTGGCAGTAATCTTTTTGACACTATTCCACAAGATAGAGAAAGAGGGAATCTTCCCTAATTCATTCTATGAAGCCAGCATCACCCTAATACCAAAACCGGGAAAGGACACAACCAAAAAAGAAAACTACAGGCCGACATCCCTGATGAACATAGATGCTAAAATCCTTAACAAAAATACTAGTTAATCAAATCCAACAACATATCATAAAGATAATCCACCATGATTAAGTAGGTCTCATAATAGGGATGCAGGGATGGTTTAACATATGCAAGTCAATAAATGTGATACACCACATAAACAGAATTAAAAACAAAAATCACATGACTATCTCAACAGATGCAGAAAAAGCATTTGACAAATTCGGCACCCCTTTATGATTAAAACTGTCAAGAAAATCAGTGTACAAGGGACATATCTCAATGTAATAAAAGCCATCTATGACAAATCCACAGCCAACATAATATTGAATATGGAATAGTTGAAAGCATTCCCTCTGAGAACTGGAGCAAGACAAGGATGCGCACTCTTACCACTCCTCTTCAACGTAGTTCTGGAAGTCCTATCCAGAGCAATCAGACAAAAGAAAGAAATAAAGGGCATCCAAATAGGTAAAGAGGAAGTCAAAATGTCACTGTTTGCTGATGATATGATTGTGTACCTCAAAAACCCCAAACACTCCTCTAGAAAGCTCCTAGAACTGGTCAAAGAATTTATCAAAGTTTCTGGATACAAGATTAATGTACACAAACCAGTACATTCTCTACATAGCTCTTCTATACACCAACAGCAACCAAACGGAGAATCAAATCAAGAGCTCAACCCCTTTTACAATAGCTGCAATTGATAAATAAATAAAATACTTAGAAATGTACCTAACCACGGAGGCAAAAGACCTCTACAAGGAAAACTACAAAACACAGCTGAAAGAAATCACAGGAGACACAAACAAATGGGAACACGTTTCATGCTCATGGATCAATATTGTGAAAATGACCATACTGCCAAAAGCGTTCTACAGATTCAATGCGATTCCCATCAAAATACCAGCATCATTCTTTGCAGAGCTAGAAAAAGCTATTTTATAATTCATATGGAACCAAAAAAGAGCCCACCTAGCCGAAACAAGACTAAGCACAGAGAACAAATCTGGAGGCATCACACTACCAGATTTCAAACTATACAATAAGGTCATAGTCACCAAAACAGCATGGAACTGGTATAAAAATAGGTGCATAGATCCATGGAGAATGCAGAAAATAAACCCAAATACTTACAGCCAGCTGATATTCGACAAAGCAAACAAAAATATAAAGTGGGAAAAAGACACCCTTTTCAACAAATGGTGCTGGGATAATTGGCTGGCCATATGTAGGAGAATGAAACTGGATTCTCATCTCTCACCTTATACAAAAATCAACTCAAGATGGATTAAGGACTTAAATCTAAGACCTGGAACTGTAAAAATTCTAGAAGAAAACATTGGAAAAACCCTTCTAGACATTGGCTTAGGCAAAGATTTCATGACCAAGAACCCAAAAGCAAATTCAATAAAAACAAAGCTAAATAGCTAGGACTTAATTAAACTGAAGAACTTTTGTGTGGCAAAAGGAACAGTCAGCAGAGTAAACAGACAACCCATAGAGTGGGAGAAAATCTTCACAATCTATACATCTGACAAAGGACTAATATCCAAAATCTACAATGAGCTCAAACAAATCATTAAGAAAAAAACAAACAATCCCATCAAAAAGTGGGCTGAGGACATGAACAGACAGTTCTCAAAAGAAGTTATACGAATGGCCAACAAACATGTGAAAAAATGCTCAACATCACTAATGATCAGGGAAATACAAATCAAAACCACAATGCAATACCATCTTACTCCTGCAAAAATGGCCATAATCAAGAAATGAAAAAACAGTAGATGTTGACGTGGATGCAGTGATAAGGGAACACTTATACACTGCTGGTGGGAATGTAAACTAGCACAGTCACTATGGAAGATAGTGTGGAGATTTCTTAAAGAACTAACAGTAGAACTACTATTTGATCCAGCAATCCCACTACTGGGTATTTATCCAGAGGAAAAGAAGTCATTATTCAAAAAAGATACTTGCACACACATGTTTATAGCAGCACAGTTTGCAATTGCAAAATCATGGAACCAACCCAAATGCCCATCAATCAACGAGTGGATAAAGAAATTGTGGTATATATGGAATACTACTCAAACATAAAAAGGAATCAATTAATGGCATTCACATCGACCTGGATGAGACTGGAGTCTATTATCCTAAGTGAAGTAACTCAGGAATGGAATGCCAAATATCGTATGTTCTCACTGATATGTGGGAGCTAAGCTATGAGGGTGCAAAGGCAGAATGATACAGTGGACTTTGGGGACTTGGGGGGAAGAATGGGAGGGGGATGAAGGATAAAAGACTGCAAATTGGATGCAGTGTATATTTCTCAGGTGATGGGTGAACCAAAATCTCACAAATCACCACTAAAGAACTTATTCATGTAACCAAACACCACCTGTACCTCAATAACCTATGGGGAAAAAAAGCAAAATGTTATTGAAAATTGCTAGATTTAGATATGTCTCAGTATCAATTCAATTTCTTTCTTTTATGAAAAAAAGCTCATCACTGGTCATTAATTTTTACTTTTTATAGAAAAAGTATTGAGAAATTTTGTTCATATAAAAAAGTTTATAAGAATGGAAGTTTCTTTGAATGTCTTCTGTGTTACGTGTGAAACATTACACAGTGTTCTACCCTCAACACACTTTTTAATGATCAGTCACTGATAATGCAACTAGCTCAATTTTATCAGAAGCAAATGATTTAAACCATTTGACTTTTAAAGACATTTCTCTCTATATTATTAGAGATCCCTATGATCAAAATGAGAACAATTTGAGCAACAGAATAGATAACAACAGTATAGGATAATAACTTGTAGAATAAAAAAAAGTTAAACACAAAATTATGAAGGAACAGCTTTTCTTTACAGAAGAATTCCAATTAACAAATGTAGAAAGATTGAGGGAAATAGAAAATCACCATTAGAACACCACAGTAATTATTGTTGCAGAGAAGATCCACCAATGGATGCTAAAATCAATGGGCAAAAGTTTAAGGAGAAACAGGATATTTGCATAGTTTCAAAGTATCTACTCCAAGATACATGTGATGATTAATTTTATGTGTCAACTTGACTGGGATCAAGGATGCTCAGATTGCTGGTGAACATTATTTCCGGGTGTGTCTGTAAGGGTGTCTCCAGAAGAGATTAGCATTTGCATTAGCATATACTCTGTCTACTCAGTAGACTGACTAAAAAAGATCATCATCAACAATGTGCATGAGTATAAATCATTCTATTATAAAGATTCACGCATGCATATGTTCATTGCAGCAATATTCACAATAGCAAAGACATAGAATCAACCCAAATGCCCATCAATGATAGACTGGATTAAGAAAATGTGGTACATATACACCGTGAAATATTATGCAGCCATAAAAAGGAATGAGATCATGTCCTTTGCAGGGACATGAATGGAGCTGGAAGCCATTATCCTCAGCAAACTAATGCAGGAACAAAAAACCACCCACCACATGTTCTCACTTATATGTGAGAGCTGAACACCTGTTGGAGGGCTGTGCATGGGAAGGGAGAACATCAGGATAAATAGCTAATGCATGCTGGGCTTAATACCTAGGTGATAGGTTGATAGGTGCAGCAAACCACTATGGCATACGTTTACCTATGTAACAAACCTGCACACCCTGCACATTGTACATGTATCCCAGAACTTAAAATAAAACTTTCAAAAAATAAAAAATACACAAATTGTCAACCAAAACATAAATAAATAGAAGTGAAGATATTCAAGACATGCAAAACAAAACAGGACAAAAACAATGTATGTGAGGATCATTTGATCTGTTTAGGGCCTGAACAGAGTAAAAAGGAAGAGGAAGAGTGAATTTGCTGTCTCTGCTTGAGGTGGAACATCCATCTTCTCCTGCTTTCAGACATCGATGTGCCACATTCTTGGGACTTTGAACTCAGAATGAGACTTATACCGTTGTTCCGCTGGTTCTCAGGCCTCCAGATTTGAACTGGAAGTTCCACTGGCTTTCCTGGGCCTCCAGCTCTCAAACAGCAGATCATGGGACTTCTCAGACTCCAAAAATACATAAGCCAATCCCTCATAAAAACATCTTTCCGTATATCTATACCTGTTAGCTCTGTTTCTCTGGAAAACACTGAATAATAAAATATATATTAATTGCAAAGAGAAAGTCTACAATTATTTTAAAATAAGAAGTTAAAACAAACTAAAAAATTAGAAATTGTTTATTTTAGGATTTGTCTCATGGACTACAAACACACAGGCACATACATACAGCCATATATTTTACAGGTCATATTTCAGTTTTCAAATCAAAATCTTCTACAAGCACTTCTAAAATTTATGGTAGACAGAGAGTAAGACACTTGAGAGTTATTATAGATAGATTAGTAATTTAGTTTTATTGTTAAAAATTATTCCTTATAAGTATTCATTTGACATAATTAGGGCAGCATATTAGCTGAAAAGGAAGGGTTTTCTTCTAATTAGGTGAAACTGTTTTTCTGAAGCTCTGGGCATCACATTCTTGATAGCATTTCAGTAACATTTTGTATTACACTTGTGCATAAGTAAATATTCTACTTTCATAAGGTCATTTTAAATCTCTGTGTGGAAATCTCTGCATGTAAACATATAGAGAAGCTATAGGGTCATTAGTAACTGACGGGTCCACCAAAGTTATTTTTTTATCAGTGCTCTCTTTGCTTTTCTCTTCCTCAGCAATGTTGCTATTATTTTTCAACATAGTTGGGTGATAGAATACATCATAGCAAGATTCAAGATAAATGTTCTGCTTTTCTTTTGTGGAGTGGGAGAAGGGCAACTATGAATGGAGAGGAAGGAAAAGGGAACCATGGTAAGACACCTTGACTTCGAGCATGGGCTCTGGTGGATCAATATTAAGAATTGAATTATATGGAAGTTGAGATAACACTGGGAATTGATTATTTTAATTCTCCCTTTGCCCGAATACCCCTTGATAAACCTAGTGTTCCTCCAGGGGAAGGAATACTTCTAATTTGTAGAGGATCCAGAGTTTCAGGAAAAAAAAAAAAAACTGCCAAGTTTTGCTTCCATCCTTTAATAGCTTCATTAGGAGCATAATTATTATGGTTATAATTGGTGTGAAGACTACTAACATTACATAAATCAGATTAATAGCTTGTATTGCATAGCATTTTTGGGTTTTCAAATTATCTTATATATGTTATTTCATGTCACTCTGTCTTGGGCTTACTTATCTGGAAAGCAGAGCCTGAGGAAAAGGCTTGCTTGAAGGTAGTATATTTGGGAAGTGATTCCAGAAAACAGACAAGAGGGCTAGGGAAGTGAAACAGGTAAGGAGGGAATGAAAATGCAGGTAGGAATTCTTGAGTTGGATATCTCTGTGGATGGCTGGGATCTTCTGAGAAACCTAAAGGAGTATGAAGGAGTATATCTCGGGGCTATCAGTCCAGGGGAAAACATTGGTCAAGGAAGGTCCCAAGGACATCCAATGCCAAGGTGTCATCAAAACCACAGGGTAAGGAGCAAGACATGGCAGCAGTAGGTTCAAGATGAAACACTGTCAGGTTGCACACAACAAAGTGGGTGGAAGTCTGCAACGAAATCATTAATACGGTATTGGTTGGAGTAGAAAGTAAGGTCTAGACTCTTTTAAATCACACAAGAGGTGTTCTATACATATCCTTACAGCAACACTATGAGATAGGGCAGAAATTATTATTCATCTCATTTTAAAGGGAAAAATGTAAAAACAATCTACTGCGATTGTTAGTAAATGACTTGGCCACTCTGTGCCTCAGTTTTCATAACTGGAAAAAAGTAGAGATTAAAACCATTTACCCTTTCCATTATGAAAATAACTAAAAGAACACCTGAAAAATGCTTTGAGCTTCGGAAGGAAAGTATGTAAATAAATTGTGCTATTGTGCTTTATAGTCTATTAGAAAACAAGATGAGTCTTTTGTCATTTTGAAATATTGAATTCTACTTTGCACAAAATTGAAAAATAGAAACTAATTTTATCTCTCATTCTTCATGCATATCTCTCACTAACTTTAAAGGGAGCTTGGCACTCCCTGTCTATACATAATTATACAAAGTAATCATAAAATTCCATATTTTAGTCCTTGTATAATGAGCCTCAAAGTCAATAATGAACTACAAATATTCATAGAAAATATTTTTCCCTAATTTTAGGATTGATAACTCACTGCTGTTTCTGTTTCGTACATCCAGAATGACTACTGGTAGGATTATTTCTCAGAATTTATGCCCTCATTTAGGAGCAAAGTGACTTCCTTTGATTGTACTGCATTTATGGCATTCTTTGAAGAAAGCCTTTCCTGGCTCCTGAGCCATCTGCAACTCCATGCTACACCAAGACATCCACCTCAAACTACAATATGAGGAAATTTCTTATTGGTCTAAAGTAATCAATATGGATATGGATGGCATGAAATTGTTGCGCTAGATAGCCACTGCTGGCTTATGGTCTGGGCCCTGGGACATATAATTAGCTTGAGTGACTCTATTTTCTCCTGATGAATTGACTGGGTTTTAGTGTGTTTATGTAACCATGACCATACCTTTGGGAATGTAACCCATGTAATCACGTCCAGGTCAGCACAGTCACCTAACTGAGAAAGAAGGCCAAGGTAACAATACAGAGATAGAGAATCTAGGACTCTATACACTTTTTTTTCCTGTAAGCAAAAAGATGCAAGTTTGCTATAAATTAATAGGCACAGACATAAGTGTATCTTGCAAATTTATTCTCTTCCCATTTGGATTTCTCCCCAAGAACTAGGACAATCTTCAACCCACAGGAGAGCTCATTTCTTCCCTTTCTCCCTCTCCTTCCTTTTGTTCATTACTGGTGCATATTATGTACTAGGTTCTGTTCAAAGTGCTACACATATTTAATTCACTTACTTGTTACAATAACCCTATGCAGTAGGCAACCTTATCATATCTATTTTGCTGATGAGAAATCTGATGCTTGGGTAGACTAAATAAATTGATGAAAGTCACCTAACTTGTCAGTGGCTCAGCCGGTATTCATACTCAGGTCTGCCTGTTATCAAAGCATTTATTTCGTCTCTTTAGGTAGTGTTCCACCTCTGAACATAGAAAGTTCTGTGTCCACTGATTATTTTTATTTTTATTTTTATGTTTTTTTGAGACGGAATCTCGCTCTGCCGCCCAGGCTGGAGTGCAGAGGCACGATCTCGGCTCACTGCAAGCTCTGCCTCCTGGGTTCACTCCATTCTCCTGCCTCAGCCTCCCGAGTAGCTGGGACTACAGGCGCCCACTACCACACCCAGCTAATTTTTTGTATTTTTAGTAGAGACGGGGTTTCACCATGTTAGCCAGGATGGTCTCGATCTCCTCACCTCGTGATCCGCCCATCTCGGCCTCCCAAAGTGCTGGGATTACAAGCGTGAGCCACGGCACCCAGCCCCGTCCACTGGTTATTAAGGCCAGCTTCACTCTGGACTTAAATTTCTTCTTCCAGTCTTTTTCCATTAACCTAATGCAAATGCAATTAATGCTCTAGCCTCCATACTATGTTCCCTGGCCACAAAAATATATGGCCCTGACTATATCCTGGAAGCTTGTGCCTAACCTACCAGTCATTGCTGTGATTGATGGTATGGGGCTCAGAAAATTCATTGTCTCTTCAAACTTTCGTGATATTCTAGTTCCAGAATCCTTCCCCACCCATTTGTTTATTCAAAACATTTTTATTAAGTGACTAATATGCCAGGCACTAAAAATACAATGGAAAATTAGATGGACATTGCCCCTATATTCACATTCACTCCCATTATGCCCCTCTATTGCAGCTTAATGGGAGTGACAGAAACACAAATAAACCAACACACATACACACACACATATGCACATATACACATGAACAGCTGAAATAATTTTAAGCTGTGATGAGAATTATGAAAGAAACAAATAGGGTTCTATGTCAGAAAAATGGAGTTGAGTCTACTTTAGAGAGTCAGGAAAGATGTCTCTGAGGTGGTTATAGTGGAAAGAGGAAGGAATGAGTTATATGAAGAGCAAGAGAAAGAACACTGCGGGCAGAGGGAAAAATACATGGCAAAAAGCAGGAGGTGGAGAAGGACTTGCCTGGTTCAAACAATACAGAGGAGACCCATGTGTCTTGAGCTTTGTGAGAAGGAAAGACTGATAGGAGATGAGGTTGTAGAAATACATTGGGGATAGATCTTGACCAAAATCTGTGGGTGGCTTTAAAAAAGTGTTTTTGTTTAATTCTTAGAGTCATGGGAAATTATTAATTGTTGAATAGGGATATCTTGCTGTTGTTCAGGTATGAGATGATAATAGCTTGGATTGGGGTGGTAGCCATGGAGGTGATGAAGAATGGTTAGATCCAGCATGTATTTTGACAGTGAAACCAATAAGACTTGTTGACAGATTGAAAGCAGGGAGGTGAAGGAAAGAAAGTAATCAAGGGTGACTTTTAGGTGTTGGCCTGAGCAACTGAGGAATGGGGAAACCATATCAAGATGGGATAGGCTGTGGGAGGAACAATATCAAACATTCTGTTTTGGTCATGTTAAACCTGAGGGACTCATAAGAACTGGCAATTAGATACGTGAATCTAAACTTCTGAGGACACTTCATGACTGGATATATAAATTAGGAGTCTGAATATAATGGTAAAAATGGAGCAGAATAGAGAACCCAGAAATAAAGCCAAATACCTACAACCATCCGATCTTCAAAAAAGCATACAAAAAACATGAATCGGGAAAAGACACTTTATTAAATAAATGGTGCTGGGAAAACTGGCTAGCCACGTGTAGAAGAATGAAACTGAATCCCTCTCACCTTATACAAAAATCAACTCAAGATGGATCAAAGGCTTAAATCTAAGACCTGAAACCATAACAAAATCTAGGAGATAACCTTGGAAAAATTCTCCTGAACATTGGCCTAGGCAAAGAATTGACGACTAAGACCCCAAAAGCAAATGCAACAAAAACAAAAATAAATAAGTGGGACCTAATTAAAATAAAAAGCCTCTGTATAGCAAAATAAATAATCATCAGAGTAAACAGACAACCCACAGAGTGGGAGAAAATATTTGCAAAGTATGTATCTGACAAAGGAATAATATCCAGAATCTACAAGGAACTCAAATCAGCAAGAAAAAAAAAAAACAAATAATCCCATCAAAAAGGGGGCAAATGACATGAACAGACATTTCTCAGAAGATATACCAATAGCCAAAAAACACATAAAAAATGTTCAACATCACTAATCAGGGAAACGCAAATTAAAACCACAATGAAATACTACCTGACCCCAGCCACAGTGGGCATTATTCAAAAGTCAAAAAACAATAGATGTTGGTGTGGATGTGTTGAAAAGAGAACGCTTATACACTGCTGATAGAAGTGTAAATTAGTGCAGCACCTATGGAAAACAGTATGGAGATTTCTTAAGGAACTAAAAGTAGATGTACCATTTGATTCAGCAATCCCACTACTGGGTGTCTGCCCAAAGGAAATAAGACATTATATCAAAAAGACACTTCCACGCATGTTTATTGAAGCACAATTAACAATTGCGAAGATATGGAACCAACCTAAGTGTCCATCGACCAATGAGTGGATAAAGAAAATGTGGTATATACACACCATGGAATGCTACTCACTCACAAAAAAAGAATGAAATAATGTCTTTTGCAACAACTAGAATGGAGCTAGAGGCCACTATTCTAAGTGAAGTAATTCTGGAATGGAAAATCAAATATCGTATCTTCTCACTTACAAGTGGGAGCTAAGACATGGGTATACAAAGGCATATAGAGTGGTATAATGCACATTGGAGACTCAGAAGAGGTAGGGTGGGAGGGGGTCAAGGGATGAAGTATTGCATATTGGGTACAATATCAGATTTCACCACTATTCAATTCATCCATGTAGCCAAAAACCACTTGGACCCAATAAGCTATTGAAATTTTAAAAAATTAAAAATTAAAATTATAAATAAATACTGCAAGCAGAAAATGTTAAAAAAAAATATAGAAGGTAAATAAAACCATAAAGCTGGATGAAATCATTCAGGGAAAGAGTCTATTTGTTTACTTTGTTTCTTGCCTGTCTCCTACCCCACACTAGAATGTAAGCTTCATGAGAATAGGTATTTCTACTCACTGGTGTTTCTCTAGTGCCCATAACAATGCAATTATTAAAAATGTATTGAATATGTGAAATGAATGATTGTGTCTCATTAAATACTTCCCTCACAGTCACATTTGGCCCCACCCTAGCCTCCCACTCCTTGTTTCTTTATTCTTTCTTGTGCCTTTTATAAAGAGTCATATTCACTCATAATGATAGCTGTCACATTTCTAATTTCCAGCGAAAGTTCATAGCTTGTCACATCTGCCTCTCCTGATGTGTTCTTCTCTTTGAGTTTTCTTTGTCTAGGCCTTTTGGCCCCTTTACTTGTGACCACTCCTATCTCCTTTTCCCAATACCATACCCTACACAGGATACCTAAAATTGGAGTCTACATGTGGATATCTGAATCACAGTCAGGTTGAGAATTGTCAAAGGCTGGCTGCAGCACTAGAGATACAAGAAGAAATAAATGCAGTGATGCAGGATTTGATCCAATCCTCGAGTGTTCAACTCTGATTCATTCTGTGTATTGAGTTTGAGATTAAGATTATATTTGAAAGTAAAGGTTCTGCTGAGTTTTTAAGTATAAAAATTACTAATACAGACCTTTCATTAATTCATTCAACATTTGTTGAAAGTTTACTATGTGTCCAGCAATGCACTAATATTCTTATAGGCAGCTAAAAAACAGAAAGACTTGGGGGCTGGAGTTGTTGAAGAATTTTACACATCAAGAACTTGGTAGTGTAGAGATAATGGGAAAGTCATTTCTAGGAAGCAGGATAACTCAACACCTAGTGTTTGATGCACTGAGAAGGTGTAGATGTTGGCGCTCCATCACTGTTCTCTTAGAGGAGTGAGAACAAAGAGTAGGGCATCCCTTCCCCAGTTTTCTCTACCAGTCACTCTCCTCTTATCTTTTCCTTTGCTAGTCTTGCCTCATGGGCTGAACCTCAGAATGACAGGACCTTATATTCTTTCATCTCAAAATCAGATCCAGCATATTGGAGTGCCAGGTGGATTGTTTTCCTTTATAAAGACCATGTTCCCCAGTGGGCACAGGCATTTCGACATCTGCTCACATAGCAGGCTGTCTACATGAAATCTTCCTCCCGATCCTTCAGGAGTCTACTTAGAGACTGTGTTAGCATCAGGAAACTGCTTTTCCCATAATTCATTTCTGTAATACTGAACGTCAAGCACCTGAAGCAAAGTGTCCTGCTGCCACCACCACCAGGCAAAACTGAATCATGTGCAGACACCGACACCCCAGGCTGCTGGCTAAGAATAAGATAAGCTCAAAATAACTTGCACTATCCCCAATAGACCTTATTGTCTGCCATTCCCCTCTTTACCCCTGCCTGTGATTGGCTGAAGAGCAAGGTAGACAACTGGTTTCTGAGTCCTGAAATAACATTGACAACAGAAATAAATCTCCTGCCTGGGTTAGAGGCTCATCAAAGCAGAAGAAGGAGATGCTCAATCATTCTGCCACTTACTCAGCTGCACTCAGGATTTCTAGTATGGGCTTCAGGGGGTTCTAGGACTGCCTCCCTCCCCACATCAGGTAGATGGTGTGGGCGTTTGAGTAATGGAATTTGGGAACAGGTCAGGTGATGTAACTGGGCTTAGTGGCAGGGAAGAGGCAAGGAGGTCTGTACCCATGAGCTGGAAACTCCATTCTTATACTTAGGTCCCTGGCCCCTATGCACACACTCACATTCAGACTGTCAATGGAAAACTACAACCAAGACATATATTCTCAGCTAATGGGAAACAAAGGGAGCTAAGGACAGGGGCTTCTCTCTGACCATGAGAAGCCTCATGATTTCATACCACCTCCTCCAGAGCTAGGGACATCTTTCCTAAAAGTAAACACAAAGCAGAAGGTGAAGGCACTGGTGTTTCCTAGACTGCATCTTACCTGTTGAACAATCTCAGCCAGCTGACAGCTCTGAGAGCCCCAACTTGCCACTCTCATGGTTTACCTCAACTCTCACTTCAAAAGAGGCATTTACCACTCTGCTAGCACTTAATGGTGGTAGCGTAGGATGGGGTAAATTCTTGAGCCACGCAAAAAGCAGAAGGTACTCGTCCTTTTAGGACTAGGCCACTTATCAATAACAGGAAGTAGGGATGCATGGGTATGCAAGACTAGCAGACTGACTGACCTTAAATGACCTTCAATACAAAAGCCAGATTCTCTAGAGCTTATTCGTTTTACTTATCTGAAACTTTATACCTGTTGATTAATAAGTCCCCATATTGTCATTCCAATAGCACCAATAATGACCATTCCAGTCTTTGGTTTTATGAGTTTCATTATTTTAGATACCTCATATAAGTGAAATCATTCAGTAGTTGTCGCTCTGTATCTGGCTCTTTTCACTTAACTTAAAATGTTTTAAGATGCTAGATCTCATGTTAAGTGTTCCTAACATAATAAAATAAGATAATAAAAACCAGGGATTCTCAGCAGGGGCAGGGAGAAAAGCAGTAGAGCATGAGTATTTTGAAAAATCTACAAAAGTTATTATGATCTCCACCTTGAACCTTGTATCTATGCATTAGCAAGTCACTCTTATTAATTTCCTAATTTACCAAAGAGACAAAAATGGCCCAGATAAGCAACATGACCTACAGAAGGTCACCCATCTAAGAGTCCTGCCAGAACCTGCCTGTCTCCTCAAGTGCTGACACACCCATTACTGTAAGCCCACTAAAAGCTTTGACTATGAGAGTAAGTGATTTAGAGCAACCCTCACTCAGCACTGAGAACAATCTTCTTTCACATGTGTATTAGCTCATGCTGCCACAACATAATGCCATAGACTGGAGATTCAAACAACGGAAATATTTTTTTTTCACAGTTTTGGAGGCTGGAAGTCCAAGATCAAGGAGTTGGCTGATTTGGCTTTTCCTGAGGCCTCTCTCCTTGACTCCCAGAGAGCCGCCTTCTCACTGTGTCCTCACTTGGCCTTTTCTCTGTGTGTGCACATTCCTGGTGTTTCTTCTTCTTTTTATTCATATAAGGACATCAGTCATATTGGATCAGGGCCCCATCCATATGAACTCATTTAACCTTAACTACCTCTTTAAAAGCCCTATCTCAAAATACACTCACATTCTGAGATACTAGAATTTAGGACTTCAACATATGAATTTGTAAGGGATGCAATTTGGTCCATAACAACATGAATACTGTGACAACTAGGCATAAAGAATGTTCATTCCAGCTTCACCCTGCATCCATGAAACTACATTGCACTCCTTCCCCATTCCCTGCCACAAAAAAACCTTCCTCTGCTCCTCTATAACCATCACTGCCACTTCCACTAAATCACATCCCTTCTACTCTTCTCCAATGCCACAATACCCTATCGCTCTAGTTCTTCTGCACTATCCTGGGGCTATCTGTGTCTTCCACAAGTCCTTTTCATATATGGGTTCTATGCTGCCTGGCAGCCCTATTAGTTCCTTAAGGATAGGGAGCAAATCTTATGTTTCCCTTGGCTCCCAAGAACAGACAGCAAATGTCTGTGCATAATCTACACTTGTGCTGAAACTACTTCATACCCTGTTTAATGACATGAAATGAGAGTAAATGTCATGGCACTCCAGAAATGTTGACTGAGTGACTACTGAGAGATAGGAACAGAGTCACCTCATCCTCCTTTCTGCCACCTTTTCCTAGTCTTTTTCAAACACCATGAAAAAGGCCTTGCTCTCTGCTTCTGTTAGACTGTTCTATTTTCTACACTTACACTCTAGGCAGTGAGAAACTCAAATAAGAATAAAGGGCATTTATCTCACTCTGAAAGGCTGAGGTTTTTTCTGTGCTGCTGGGGCTCTCACTCTCCCAACTAAAGAGCTCAATAACAAAAAATAAAATTAGGAAGAGGAAGTGAGGAAAGGGAAGGAAAAAGGAAGAAAAGGAATGAACAGAAGTGGAAAAGAAGGATGATCAAGCATTAGAGCAGGCACTGATGCCCTCCCTGCTGAGAACAGGAAGGAAGCCACATTTTGTAAAGCACCTGTTAATATAGCTTTTTCTCTGGACAAAGTCCCTAATGGAAACTGAGAGAGGAGTGAGCCCTGTTTCATTCTCATGATCATGTTAAAATGTGTAACCTCATTATCTGGCTCCTCATCAGCCCAAGAACAAGGGCAGCAAGTGCCTTGTGGTTTATTTTTATTTCTGATATCATCTCCCTGATCCCAGAGGAAGCCCAGTCTGGCTTATTTAAGGCCACATGATGTGACTGTTAGTCTCGTGTGTGTCTGAAGAACGCTTCCTGTCTTTTATAGAGTGGAGAGAGAAAACCTAAGCTGAACCCCTTAGTTGTGTGGCCCTCACCTTCTGACCAGTAAGCAGTTTAATAGTAACCATGAACCACAGAAGCAGCTCAATTATGCTCTAAGTCAGTGAGGACACTAAGCAATTGCACCTGGTTCAGTGACCTTATTTGTTAACAGATAACAGTTGTGGAGTACTTCCTGAACACAAGACTTTGAATGAGGGACAGTGGGACTTTCCCATGGAGATAACATGATCTATGGTTTCAGGAGCTCCATGATCCAGGGAAAAGACTAATTCAATAATGTATTAGTTTTGTATTGCTGCCTAAAAATTACTACACACTTTGTGGCTTACAATAGCATTCATTTGTTAGCTCATCGTTCTATAGTTCAAAAGTGCAGCATGGTTTAACTGGAATCTCTGTTCAGGGTCTTACAAGGCTAAAATCAAGCTATCGACTGATCTCCATTCTCATCTAGAGGCCCAGAGCTCTCTTCTAAACTCATGTGGTTGTGGTAGAATTCAGTTTGATGCAGTTATAAGACTGAAAGTACCCATTTTTTTGCTGGATGTCAGCCAGGGGAGCCAATCTATGCTTTGAGAGACCACCCACATTCTTTGTCATGTGGTCTCCTCCATATTGAAATCAGTAACAGCACTTTAATTCCTTCTTATGCTTTGAATCTCTCTGACTTCTCCTTCTGCCTTCCTTTTTGACACCAGCTGGAAAAAAGTTTTCTGCTTTTAAGGGCTCCTTGATTAGATTAGGACTACCGAGATAATCTTCCTATCTGGAAGTCAACTGTGTCATATGATGTAATGTCATCACAGGAGTGATATCTCAACTTATTAGGGAGTGGCACCTGGCTGGGGGTTAGGAGTATATTTTTAGAATTCTAACTACCACAAGTAATAAAAGGAAACTTGTATATGTGTGTGCACCCACAAAGGTTCTCTACCCCCACTTATCACCATGCACAGATTTGCAGAACTGTGAGTCCATAAATGAGTACATATCTAGGAACCAGCAATAGTCAAAATTTCCCCCAACTTATTTTCTTGTCGTCACTCTGGAAATATAATGATCCCGTCATCTCAGAAACCAGTGTAGTCCTTGAGCTTAAACCACAAAAGAGTGACTGCATTTACAGCTATGTTAGAATACTACTTTGTGAACAAATTTTCCTTCATGGTTGTCCAAAGAATAGAAACCATTTTTGTTTGTTGGTTTTTACAGAAGTGCTCAATAGTGTGGGGCACGGTGTGGTGGCCCTTCACATTTCATAAGCTACCTCGGACCCCAAATCTCTTTGAGTTGTTGACTTTGAAAATACTAATACTTCTATTTATCTCAATGCTCATGACTTTTCCATCATTTAGAAATAAAATGAACTTTTGACTGTGGTCCCATCTAACAGTCTAAAATGTAAATTCAAAGAGAAGATAGTGCACGTGACTGAAGACATGAAAGCAGGATAGGTTAGAGTTAGTGGTGCAGCTGGGAATGAGGTTGAGTAGGGGCTAATATCTGTATTGGTATGAAGATTTACAGAAGAAAATATGCATAATTCTCCAGAACCCAATAGGGATGGAAGATAAATATGATTATGTTTGGATGGTACTATGCCAGCAATGCAAATGATAAATGTCCTTGAAATTTAAGGTGTATGAGGATTCTAGTTTTTTTCTCTCTAAAATAAATGGAGGAAGAATAAATTATAGAGGATGGCACCCATTTATACCTCCACTCTATATTTGACTTATGTTTTATATCTATCATAGAGTACATTTTTATGGCTTCTTTTGAGCTTCCCAACTACCCTGTAAAAAGAATGGCAATTAAAAAAAAAAAAAAGTCCTTCATTGTATTTGCTCACTGAAACAACCCTAGTCGGGTGAGAGCTCAGAAATAAGGGACAATTGTGTTGTTAATGAGTTAATGTTCTACAGGACCAGCTGACTCAGACCTAAAAGTATGGTGTGGAGATGGGCTGGTGCTGGCTGAGAGAGCAGAACTGTGAAAGAGCTTAGAGATCTGTGGGGAACTGTAGTGTCAAAGAGAGGAGGAAAGCTTGCATAACAATGAGAAATACTTTTCTTCTTAAGTTGTTTGCCAAAGAGTTCAGAGTTTGGTTTTAGGAACCTGGAATGCTACTGCATCAGAATTTTGTATAAGTAATGACAGCATGTTTGACCTAGAAAGATGAAATATATAAGGGTCAGACAAAAAAAAAAACACTTTGCATTCTTGGGGATGGGGGGCTGAAACAGAATTGTGGAATTTGACTGGGAATATGAAAGTATAAGTAAATTTAATGAACCAATGAAAACTGTAAGAGCACAATTTACATTTTAATCTACAATAAGCTGAAATCAAAATAGAGATCATGTACGTTTGATTTTCTTAATTGGCATTTACCTTGAACCAGAAATTCCTATTGATGTTAGAAGTACAGCTGGCCACCCATATCCATGTGATTTTCATTCATGGATTCAACCAACCATGGATTGAAAATATTGAAAAAAAAGTACAATTTTTTTCTTCTTGATTTTCCCTAAATGACACAGTATGACAACTATTTACATAGTATTTATATTGTATTGCATATTATAAATAATCTAGAGATATGTAAAGTATGCAGGAGGATATGAGTAGGTTATACGCAAATACTATGTCATTTTATATCATGAACTTGAACATCCATATGTTTTGGTATCCAAAGGGGTCCTGGATACTGAGGGACAACTTTGCATAGTCTGTGCACTCTAAATAGTGAAGTGTGATAATCTGGCAGTGATACCTGGCTAATAATCCAAAATCCCTCCAGAACTTGTTGCAAAACGGATTCGTAGGCTTCACTGTAGACCTATTAAGTCAGAAGCTCCACAAACACATTTGAAGAGAAGCACCACAGAAACTGAAGGAAGGACTGGAATCTCAGGAACAGGGATCTCAGAAAAGAAACTCCTTGATATAGTTTGACTCTGTGTCCCCACACAGATCTCACCTTGAATTGTAATAATTCCTATGTGTCAAGGGCAGGACCAGCTGGGGAAAATTTAATCATGGGGGCAGTTTCACCCCAAGCTGTTCCTGTCATAGTGAGTGAGTTCTCACAAGATCTGATGGTTTTATAAGGGGCTTACTCTTTTGCTTGGCACTCATTCACTCGCCTGCCACCTGATGAAGAGGTGTCTTCAGCCATGATTGTGAGTTTCCTGAGGACTCCCCAGCCATGCAGAACTGTGAGTCAATTAAACCTCTTTTCTTTATAAATTACTCAGTTTTGGGTATTTCTTCATAGAAGCATGAGAATGGATTAATACAGTTAATTAGTACCAAGGTAGTAGGGTCTTGCTGTAAAGATACCCGAATATGTGGAAGCAACTTTGGAACTGTGTAATGGGCAGAGGTTGGAAGAGTTTGGAGGGCTCAGAAGAAGACAGGAAAATGTGGGAAAGTTTGGAACTTCCTAGAGACTTATTGGATTGCTTTGACCAAAATTCTGATAGTGATATGGACAATGAAGTTCAGGCTGTGTGGACTAACACCCCCCCCCCCCCCCCCCACACCCAACCACACACCACAACCCCCCCCCCCCCCCCCCCCCAAACCCCCCCCCCCCCCCCCAACAAAAAAAACCCCCCCCCACACAACCCCACCCCCCCCCCCCCCCCAATGAGGAACTTGTTGGGAACTGGAATAAAGGTGACTCTTGCTATGCTTTAGCAAAGAGACTGGCAGCATTTTGCCCCTGCCCTAGAGATCTGTCAAACTTTGAACTTGAGAGAGGTGATTTAGGGTATCTGGCAGAAGAAATTTATAAGCGGCAAAGCATTCAAGAGGAAGCAGAGCATAAAAGTTTGGAAAATTTGCACCCTGACAATGTGATAGAAAATAAAAACCCATTTTCTCGGGTGAAACTCAAGCCAGCTGCAGAAATTTGCATAAGTAATGAGGAGCCAAATGTCAACCACCAACACATTGGGGAAAATGTCTCCACGGCATGTCAGAGACCTTCCCAGCAGCCCCTTCCATCACAGGCTTGGAGGTCTAGGAGGGAAAAATGGTTTCATGTGTCAGGCCCAGGGCCCCCCTGCTCTATGCAGCCTTGGGACATGGTACCCTGTGTCCCAGCTCCCTCACCTCCAGTGCTATGGCTAAAAGGAGTCGAGATACAGTTCAGGCCATTGCTTTAGAGGGTGCAAGCCCCATGCCTTGGCAACTTACATGTGGTGTTAGGCCTGTGGGTACACAAAAGTCAATAATTAAGTTTTGGGAACCTCTGCCTAGATTTCAGAGGATGTATGGAAATGCCTGGATGTCCAGGCAGAAGTTTGCTGCATAGGCAGAGCCTTCATGGAGAACCTCTGCTAGGGCAGTATGGGAGGGCAATGTGAGGTTGGAGCCCCCACACAGAGTCCCCACTGGGGCACTGCCTAGTAGAGCTGTGAGAAGAGGGCCACCATCCTCCAGAACCCAGGATTGTAGATCTACTGACATCTTGCACCATGCACCTGGAAAAACCATAGGCAGTCAACATTAGCCTGTGAAAGCAGCTGGGAAGAGGACTGTACTCTGAAAAGCCATAGGGGCAAAGCTGCCCAAGGCCATGGAAGCCCACTTCTTATATCAGCATGACCTGGATGTCAGACATGGAATCGAAGGAGATCATTTTGGAACTTTAAGGTTTAATGACTACTCTATTGGATTTCAGACTTGCATGGGCCCTGTAGCCCCTTTGTTTTGGTCAATTTCTCCCATTTGGAATGGGTGTATTTACCCAATGCCTGTACCTCCATTGTATCTAGGAAGTAACTAACTTGCTTTCAATTTTACAGGCTCATAGGTGGAAGGGATTTGTCTTGTCTCAGATAGGACATTGGACTTGGACTTTTGGGTTAATGCTGGAATGAGCTAAGACTTTGGGAGACTGTAGGAAGGGCATGATTGTTTTGAAATGTGAGGACATGAGATTTGGGAGGGTCCAGAAGTGGAATAATATGGTTTTGCTCTGTGTCCCCACCCAAATCTTACTTTGAATTGTAATAATCCCCATGTGTCAAAGGCAGGACCAGATGGAGATAACTGAATCATAAGGGCAGTTTCCCCTCACACTGTTCTCATGATGGTGAGTTCTCACAAGATCTGATGGTTTTATAAGGGGCTTTCCCCTTTGCTCAGCACTCATTCTCTCTCCTGCCACCCTCTGAAGAGGTGCCTTCTACCATAATTGTAAGTTTTCTGAGGCCTCCCCAGCTATGCAGAACCTTATCTCAGGTATTTCTTCATAGCAGTGTGAGAATGGACTGACACACCCCTGGAATGCAGGAAAGGAGAGTTAGCTAGCAACAGAGGCTACAAGGTTGTTTTCTGAAGGCTACACTAACCACTCATTTTCATTAGCAGATATTAAAATTTATAATTTTTTTCAGACAAAGAAGCAGAGACTCAGAGAGGTTGAGGCTTGCCCAACATCATACAGTTAATTAGAGGCAGAGCCAGGTTTGGAACCCATGTCTTCTGACCTTTTTGACAGTTTTCACGTCTAGGTTCTTGACCTTGAGTACGTTCTTGTTATATGTTATTGAATATGGCAAGGATTTAGGAAAAGAAGATTAGAGGACAAAAAAAGAGACCCCCTCATTACACTTACCACAGACACTAAATAAGGGTCATCAAATAATGACTAAAATCACTGGTTACTTAGTGAGCTAACTGATGGATGACAATCTAAAGATTCATAAACATATGATATCTGTTGGTACAAATATATTAATTTTATAAAGAATTAATCTCACTGAATTGATAAGCATTTTATTGTGCAGAACAAACAATCTTAGATGAGGATTTTGCAGGCTGAAGGGCAAGTATGTTGACTTGTGTCACCTGTTGGTGAAAGATGACATTGCAGTCTAGCTGAAACTGCACATTTTATTTCATTTTTAAAAAATTTCACTTTAACTGCTGGCATACATGAGAACTGCACATTTTAAATGACCAAGAGTGAATCTAATTTCTAGAAGTGAAGAATATAAAATGATAATATTGTGAGATATAGCAGCCATTCTTAGTGCTTGAGGAAGGAGCAAAAGAAGAATAAAGCATCACAGGCTTGACCACTTTGGGGGCTCAATAAATAATACCCCAAAGTATGGCACTTTGACATGCTAAACTGAAAAAGCAGCCTCAAAGATTCTCTGACCTTCCCTGCTTCCCTTTCACTCAATCTTCTATCTCTTCCAAAGCACAGAATGAGGCTGTTCTCTGATGTCCCCTTATCTACTTTAAAACTGGACCACCAAAAAAGAACACAACTGCCTTCAATCTCTTCCCTGAAATTTCATTAACCAGAGAAGATTAAAACTCCTGTCATAGAGAAAGAAACTGAAAATTAAACACCACACCTATAATAGAGCCCAGACAAACTTTGTCCCAAACTATTGTCTGTTCTCAAATCCCATTCAAATCCCAAAAATAATTATTTACTAACCATTGTCTGAACACTGGGTCCATTCATTCCCCCTAAAAAACATTTACTCCAACAACCATCATCTTCCCTTCCTCTAAGAAGAAGGGTGTATATGCTTCTGTACCCCATTGGGTTATGGGGTATTCATTTTGTGATTCCCCTGTGCTACACACATTAACTAAATCTGTATGCCTTTTTTACATATTAATTTGCCTATTGTCAGTTCATTTTCAGTGGATCTTCATAGGATGAAGGGGAAAGCTTTCCATCTTTGCCCCTACAGCAACATAGCTGAGAAATTGCTCACTGAATGATTGATGCATTAACCTACCTTCCTCAAACTTGCCGTTAGGTTGGGGCCATGTAGCTAGTTCTGACCAATGGGAGTGACGTGTACCACTTCTAGGTCCAGGAGGTTAAGAGCTGGTGTTCCTCATCCATCTTTCCCTTTGCCCTTTGTGGTCTTAGATGCTATATATGAAGATGGTGGTACCACAGAAAGAAGGGAGCCTTAATCCCCAAGTCACTGCTTGGAAGAGAATTCCCACCAATCTGCATTAAACTTGGTGAAATAAATTTTTGCTGTGTTGAGATTAATGAAACTTTGGTTTTCTTTTGTGGCAGTTAGCAGTTACTGATCCTAATGTAGTTTCTAACCTTCATGGAAATATTCAATTTGGTCAGTTTTTTACATGATTCCTACATCCCCCCACCATATGTCATTAAATGCATTTTTAATTGTATGAAAAGATTGATGGTAAAATTGTATTGATACTATGTAAATGTATTTGTATCATTTTGTTGGAGGCCACATATTCCGTAAAACAATGTAGTTAAATTTTAGGCATTTTCCAGGATTCCCAACAAGATTACTGATTATTGGTATAAGCAATACATTCAGAATCCAATCATAAATGTTTCAAAACTGGATTGTGGTGATGGTTGCACAACTCTATGAATATACTGAGAATAACTTGATCATATGCTTAAAACAGGTAAATTTTATGATGTATAAAGTACATGTTAAGAAGGTTGTTTTTTAAAAAGCCAACAAGTTATGGACATTTTCAGAAATTTTTGTCCATGTTTGCATGTCGATCACAATTATTTTCAAATATACTTCAAGGATTCCTAAGTACAAAGCCATCAAATACGGCATGAGCTAAATAATACAGCCTTATAATCAGGAGAGCTAAGGATAATATCCCCTGGCCCAAGAAGAAGTCTTGCCAACAGCATCTATATAGTGAGTTTGGGCATGGTTTCAGTTGGCAGGTCCCCAACAAATAGGAGAGATGATGCATCATAAAAGATAGTACAGCAGGAGATAGTCCTCAGAACATGGAACACTTGGGAACCCTAAGAGAAAGCAGTTATCATAGATTACTAATCTCTCACCTATATCATAAGGAGCAGAAGCTAGAGAGTTAGCTCCTGCTGAGACACAGAGTGATGACTACAGGCAATTCTGAACAGAGCCATCCTTAAGGAAAAGGGGCAAATATCCCAAGGTTGCCTCTGGAATGCGTTTCTTCACTTATCTTCCCAAACCTTTGCCTGGGGTCCTTATGTTGCCCATCTGTCCAGGAGTAGAGGAAAATAAGATATCACATAATATTAAGCACAAGAAACTATTGGGAGCATATCCCCAGTGAAGCTTATAAGAAGTAGCTGGAATGAACAAGGCATAAACCAAAAGAATAACTCCATAGTAATAAAAGTAGATATGGAAATGACAAGCTGGTGTGGAAGATATTATTTTAGTAAAGCAGCCTGCCAAATATTCCTGACCTGATACCACATAGGCAACTGTCTATTTTGTAGCAGTAATAATAACTAATGTTTATTGAGCATTTACTATGTGTCAGGCCCCATGTTAAGTGCTTCATATCATTACACTATTTAATACTCTTAACCAACATATAAGATGGGTATTATTATCCTCAGTCTACAGATCAGGAACACAGAGGTTAAATAACTTGTTAGAGATTGCACAGTTAAGAAACAGTTTCTTGTCTACACCTTACACATTACAAAGTGCTCTGTACATTATTGAGATAGTTCAACAGAGAAACCACATATCCAGAATAGAAAAAGAAAAAGAAAAAAGACTGACATAATTGAGCGCTTAGATGCCAGGTTCAATATGATGCATATTCCCAGGTATAATCTTGTTTAACCCTCAGTAAAATCCTGCATGACCATTAGTGTTGTCCTTACTACAGATGAGTAAACAGTCTCATTCTTTCAACAAATGTTTACTGAGTGCCTATTGTGTGCCAGTAGGATGCCTGCACCAGAGCAGTCAACAAATAAGGCTCGTTGCTTGGTTTTGTAAAATTTACATTTTAGTGGGAAGGAGAGAGAAACAATAAATAAATGCGCTATGAAGAAAAATAAAACAGAATAAACAAGGATAAGGATTCCTTGTTTCCTTCCTCAAAAATAACCACTCTCCTGAATTTACTGTTTATTATTTTATTATTTACTGTTTATTATTCCTGTTTGTATTACATACACGTATATTACATATGTTCCGGCATATGAACATTGCATAGTTCAGTTTTTCATGTATTTCAAACCTAGTATCATACAACAACAAGCGTTTGCTCTCTTGTTCCCAGGTCTCTATGTCAGCTGGGGCAGCAATGATTCATGTATTTTCATTCTGAGTTTGAAACTGAAGGGATAGTCTCAAGTGACATGTGCTTCTCATTGTGGAGGTCAGAAACTCCCAAAGAAACAAAACAAAAATATGATGCTTCTTAAGGCCTTGGCTCAGAATTCTTACATTATCAGTTCTACCCAAATATTCTACTGGACAAAGTGAATCTCATGGCCAAGGCATCAATAGACTGGGAAAATATACTCTTCCAAAAGATGCAAAAGATGTAGTGTGAGGAGGCATGAATACTTGATGAACAAAAATATACTCCATAACAAATATGTAGTATTGTTTTACATGTTTTCAAACTTTTGGAAAAGGTATGCTCTGAAGCCATTCTGCAACTTGCTTTACTCAGTCAACATTATGATTTTGAGATGCATTCATACATGTGACTCCAAGTCATTCATTTTAATTAAGTAAATATATCAAATTTATTTTTCTATTCTCCCACTGGTAAATATTTGACATTTTCTATTCCAGATATCAATGACATTGACAGTCATCATTGTATATGTCTTTGTCTGCTGTTGTACTAGAGTTTCTCCACAGCAAATTCATAAAGGAGAAACTACATTTACACCTACATCTTCATCTTTACAAGATATTGACAAATTCTTCTCCAAAGTGTCTATGCCAATTTATATTTGAGCCAGCAATAATGACAGTTCTTATTTCTTTCCAACACTTGCTATAAATGGACTTTTACATTTTTACCAAACTTACAGATGCAAATTGTATCTTCTTGTTACTTTAATTTGTATTTCCCCGAGTTTAGGTAGTTAAGCATCCTATCAAGTTTCCTTCTAAGTTCATTACTCAATCATACCCTCTGCCTGTGTTTTATTTTTATTGAGTTATTTAGATTTTCCTTATTGATTTGTGGCTCTTTACATTGTTTTCATATTAATCCTTCATTAGCTATACCTTTACAAATATTTTTCTCCCAGTCTGAGGCTTACCCTTTCATTTTGCTTATGATACTGTTCATTAATGAGGCTTTTTTAAGTAGCAAATGTATCTTTTTTGATCACAGGTGCACTATTAGTTGGCTGGGGCTGTTTCCTCACTCCAGGATCCAGGCTGTTTTCAACAAGAGTATTTTGTGTCACCATGGGAGAGGGAAAGGAGATCTCTGGAAGGGCTCACACTGGCAAATACTAATAATTCAGCCTGGAAGTGGCACATATCACTGCTGCTCACAACCCACTAGCTAGAACTAGTCACATGGCCCACTCCCAACAGAAGGGGACCAGAAAAGTCAAGCTGACCTTTTCATTAAACAGACATTTTGAAATTTTAATGTAGTCAAGTGCATCATTCTTTCGATTTATGGGCTGTGCCTTTTGTGTCTTTTTTAGAAGTTTCTTTCTATATTAAAGTCAAAACAATATTTTTCTAAGTTATCTTTTCAAAGTTTGAATTGTTTCACATTTAGGTCATTAATCCATCTGGAATTAAGATTCTTATAAATGGAGTGTTTTAGGGATATAATTTCATTTCCCAAATGTTATCGTTTGTTGGATTTGTCTATCCTTTCCTCATTGGTTAATAATGCTATTTCTATCATATCTATCTAGTTTCCTTATAATCATGAGTCTGTTTCTTGATCCTCTATTCTGTTCCATTTATCCATTTGTTCATCTCTGTGTCACTACCACACTTGTTAATGATTATAACTTTAAGTCTTTATATCTGAACACAAATGTGAAGATGAGCATGTAAACTTACACTAAAAAAAGACAGAATATTTATTGGAATGGCATTGAATTTATAGATTCATTTTGAAAAAAACCTGACATGCTTTAAAAAACATCTCAAGTCTTTCCATTCATGAAACCTATTTATGAATCCTTTTTGTCTTTTCCCATGTTGCTTTATAATTTTTCTACATCTTTTGTAAGATTTAGTCTTAGGTACCCTATATTTTTGGTTGCAATTGTGAGCTGAAATATCTTTGTCCTTTTTTTCCGTTTTAAACTAGAATGCTCCTAAATTTTTTTTTTTAGTACAATGTTTGCTAGAGGCTTATTAGATACCTGTTACCATAGTAGAATATTCCTTTTTAGTCTCAGTTTGCTGAAACTTTTTTGTCATTAATGTCTTAGGGTTGTAATAGTAGAGATAAGAGAAGTGTGTAGATAACAAATATATTTTGGAAGTAGACTTGTTAAGATTTGCACATGGATTGGAGGTAGCAGCCCAGGGAAGGAAAAACATCAGAGATTATTCCGAGGTTTTGGCAGAAGTGCTGGTGGGGTTGGAGGAGAAAACTAATAATTTCCTGTTGCACAGGTTAAATGTGAGCAACATGACTATGTTTAAATCAGAGCATCATCAGCATGTAAATGAGATCACCTGGGGAGATTCTAGATATCGAGAGGAGCTATGTACCCTGGATCATTTCAACACTGGGAGGTTGAACATAGGCAGATGATCCAAAAAAAAGGATGAGAAGGGCTACCCAAGGAGGTAGAAGGGAAAACCCAGTAAGTATAGTGCCCTTTAGTTAGTAAGATGGGGATGATTACAAGGAATGGGTTTAGGATTGGAAGATTTGGATCTTGGTTATGGATATGTACACTCTGTCAAGTCTACCGGATATCCAAGTAGAGACATGGAACAAGTAGTTGAACATTTGAGCCTGAAGTTCAGAGACGTTTGGCTTAGAGATATTAACTTGGGAGTCATCAGTACTTAAGTCAGTGGTTGTCAATCTAGGCTGAACATTGAAATCACATGATGGCTTACAAAATTTATATATATCCAAACCCTACCCTAGACCAATTAAATTAGAGCTTCTGAAAGTAGATATTGGCACTAGCAAATCATAGCTGATTCTGGTTTGCAATCAAAGATGATAACCATTGGTATAGACCAGTGCCTCTCAAACTTTAATGCAAATGAATCACTTAGGGATCTTGTTAAAAATGCAGATTCTGATTCAGTAGGTCTGGAGTGGAGCCAAGATTTTAAATTTCTAAATTTCTAATACATTCCCAATGTGATACTGATGCTTTTGGACCATAGCCCACCCTTTGTGTAGCAAGGGTATAGATAACATGTAAAGCCATGGGATTGAATGAACTCACCAAGGGGGTGAGTATAGACAAGGAAAAGGTGCAAGGGTACCTAGTTTTTCTCTCTAAATAGGTGAGAACTTGGTGTAAGCATTGAGCAGGGAAATTATTACATTTAACCAGGGTTAGGGTTTTTTTTTTTTTTTAATAAATATATGGCAGAATTAAAGAGGGGAAAAGAGTGGAACATTTATGCAAGGGGTGATTACAATGATAAACTAGGGACTCTAGTTGTGTAACTAGGATGGGGTCAAATAGTTGGTAGAGTGGGGATGTTAAAAAACATGAGATGAAAGAATAAGAAGTGTTGGTCAGGAATGGGAGATTTGACATCAGGACTTTAGTGATTTGTGTTTATTGTTGATATCAAGAGTGGGAGCTAAAAAGGTTGGGCAGAAAAAATATATTATTGGAGGTAAAGAAGTCAAAGTGTTTAGAAGCCAGTAAATTGGAAGATTGGTTCACATGATGTTGAAATTTCTAAAAGGACGAAAGAATTAAAAATAGAGAAGAGACTGAGCCAGGTGCTAAAGTCCTTATGAATGAGGGATTGTCAGTAGATGATGGCAAAAATAAAGAGAGGGTGGTATGGTGTAGTGGCATCTATAGATTCTGACTCAGTTGAACTGGGACAAACAAAAGCATCAAATTTTGTAAAAGCTTCCCAGCAGATTCTAATGTCGACCAGGATTAAAAATCACTGCATTAGAATAATCAATGCAAATTAAAATGAATGGGGCCACCGAATGATTAACTCCTTCTATAGTTGCTGAGAATTGTGGAGCCAATAGCCAGTGTTATCTTAGAATGTTAGTAAGCTCAGTTCACTGCCTTGCCCAAGGACACACAGCTAATAAACGTTTGAGCTGCAATTCAAACCTTGATTTGTCTGACTCCAAAGCCTGGACCGACTTCACTTTACCGTGTTTCCTAGGAGGACAATGTTTTAGTGCAGAAGCTACTGAGATATCTTGGAAAGAAAGTCAAATTGCCCCAAATGAAATTCTAGTAAGCTACAGTGGGAGGAGACACTTTCTCTGGAATGGTTCTGATATTTACCGCTTTATTTACCCTTTTTCTCTCTTGAACTTTCTACCAGCTTTGATTCTCATCTATAGTTTCTACCACCTCCTCTAATGTCTCTTTCATGTAGCAGAGATACTACATGAAAGGGAGCCAACATCAGGGTCTTGCCAATGTGGATGCTGGCTGGCCCTGATGCCCCCCTGACTCCCAAGTACTATTTTCTGGGCCTCATTTCTGGAGGGGAAGGAAGGAGAATATGGCGTTGCCATATTCAAAACCTAGCATTTTGTCTCCCCCTACTTCTGCCTCCTAATGTATCAGCAGCTCTGTATAATGAAAATCTAAATTATTTGTGTGCACACATAGCAACTGTTTATTTGCTGTTAGCTTTGAGGACTCAGAGGGGGTTCGACGAGTTTAGAGAAGAGATCAACCCTGGGAGAGCCAAATCTCAGAAGCAGATGAAAAAAATGAAGCTTAAAATGCATTTCTCTACATCTGAGAGAGAGGCCAGTAATAAATATCTTTCAACTCCAGCCCCACTCCAGCTCAGAAAATGCTCTTTAACCAAGAAGGTGGCTATGACTCTTTGGAGGGGCCCTGTCTGCTGTCTACTAAGAAAGCTTTACTGGGTATGGCCAGAGATTGATTGTGAGTTCTAGAAATAGCACACCTTTCCCCTCAAGCCACCAAGTAGGATGCCTTCCATCCTTTACAAAATATATTGAGTATTAGTTTTCTTGAAAGTTCCATTTTTTCCCATCACCAGGCTTCCTTGGGACCAAATACAATCTTGAAACTACTTTAAATTAATATGAATATTTCTACAGAAAGCGAATGCCAGACTGAAGAAAGTGTCCCCATCACATATTGAAGGAGCTAGACCTTTCCTTGGCACAATTTATGTGACAAATGTATAAAGCCTCTGCTTCCCAGAAGCTTCCTCATTCCCTCATCCTCACAGGGTTGTCTCTCATCCAGCCAGGACTTCATATTGCCATCTACTCTTACATAAGCCAGAACTCCTTTCCCAGAGACCAGAACATTTCCATCTTGGCTCAGGTCACACGCTCCTGCAAGGCACAACCCACTGCCTGGAAGTCACTAGCAGCTGTAAGTGAATGAAAGCAGCTTCTCCCCTGAGAGCAGAGGTAATGAGGTGTGACATTAGAGAGACAGCACCACCGAAGACACACCCCAGTGACTTAACACTTGCTAGCCCAGGTGTAGAAATTTCAATCCTCTAGACACAAAAGCATGCCAACTAGGTAGTTGCTGCCCATCTGACATTATTTTCTGAAAGGAGTATCTTGCAAAATGGGCTCTTATGAAATACTAAATGGACTGTGAGTTAGTCCAGAAGAATCACTTCCCACCTCTCTCCCCCTCCCCAAGAGCTAAGTGGTTCCAGGGTCAGAATGGGCCCATAGTTAGGCACTCAGCCTGCATGCCCAGGCAAGGAACATGACAGCCAGCCAGGCATGGGACAAACCGCAGAGTCTTTTAGGTTCTTACCTCACTCATTCAGCCTCCACCTGACCCATGGGCTCTCCTTCCTTTCTGTACAATAGCAGCCCAAGACACAGATTTTGCTTCTAAAAGTTTTCTCCAGGCCATGGGGAAAAGAACCTAGTCTTGTCAGACATCTATGTAAAAACAAGGCCTGGCAGGAAAGAAACCAGACACAGGCAAGGAGGAATTTAAATCTGAATTGAACATGGGGCTAGATCCGTCTTTGAATATAAGCCCCTGCAGGCCTGGTTTCTTCACAGAAAAAAAATCATCTCTTTTAAATCCAGTTTCCTTTCATTGGAAAACAGGAGAAAACAGTCCAACTTCATTCAACCTGCAACTAACTCCTGCAAGGTGATAGTTATTTAAAGTGTTATTTCAAATGACCCCCTTCCTCTTCAGTCTCCTTTCCAGGGTCCAATTACTTCACAGTGTGTTTAGGTGTCTGGGCCATGGAGGAAAGCAAAGCATATACTTCCTGGGAAGCAGTGCGTAAGGCAATGGCATTGCCTGGTGGCTAAGAGCACTCACTGAAATGTCATTTTCCACTGGCCCCTCATACCCCCAAGCTTCATTCTCCACCCTTCCCTGCCATGCTCTGTGCCAAAGGAGTCTGACCTCAACTGACTATAGCAACAGGCTTCTTTTCCAGCTGCTGTATGGCTGGATCTGGCTAATGATGGGCACTGGCAGGAGATCAAAGAGTGGAAAGAGAGTGAGATATGGGTGTTCATTCCCCTCTCTCCCTCCTTACTGCATTTGGGCAGAGACTACATTGTGCTACCTGAAGCAACAGCTCCTGTGAGGCAGCCCCTCTTGTACATGTGCAGTACTTACTGGATGCCAATAACACTGTTTTTCCCCTTTGTCTTTTCAGTGTTAGGAGTAGTAATAATAATAGCCCCTCACTGTTCATACTCTTTCTATGCCTCACCATCAGTGGTAAGTTCCCTTAACCCTGCACACACCATCATAAATTGTCCTTTCACTGAGCTCATCTCCGCTAAACTCCTTGAGTATACCGTCTTTTTCTTGGCAGGATTCTGACTTATACAGTCACTTTGACAAAGTCTATCCTACAGAAATCCAGAAGGTTGCCTAGCCCGAGAAGAGAGATCGACTGATCCAACTATCTTTTCTGAAGTGAGCTATCTGCCTTTTCTCAAATATTTGACATATTCTCTATACCGTGGGCCTTCCTAAATTAAAGTTACATTATTGTGTCGACACAATAAAATTGAGGTTTAAGGTAGTTGCATTTTTGTTTTAGCTGTTCTTAGTCATCTTTCTTAAAGAAAGGAGGTGCTGCAAACACATTACATTGCTTCCTTCCCAGTGAGGTATGTTCAAGTTGGCCTTACCTTAAACACCTAATGCAGTTCCATGAGGGAGATAATACGTGAAATGAATTCAATCACCAGTTCCCTACCACCTGTTATTCATCTTGCATTTGCCATCTTGATGATAGGAGTCGCTCACATACCAGAGTGGTCATCCCAAAATTTTCACTTGCCAATACCTACACATATCCATTAGACAACGTACTTCCTAAATATCTTCTTTCAAATTCATCTGTCTTCTCCGGCCTCACAGTCACTACCTTCCTCCAGGCCTTGATCGTTTTATACTTAGATTATTGAAATATCTCTAGTTCTCCTCTTCTTTTCTTTCATTCTCCTCACTTTAGCCAAACTTATCTTTGAAAGCTACAAGTTTGTTCATGTCACTTCCCTTTCAATGACCCTTCTTCAGGATAAAATTCAAATGCCTTATTATGGAGTAAAAGGTCCCACGGAATCTGGCTACTGCTTCCCTTTTCAATTTCAGCTTTTGCCACCTCTTTTTACACCCATCTGTCATTCTAATGCTGTCTCCATGACTTGGCTGCCATCATTGCTTGTCTTGTGCACTCTTTGCCTTTGCTGACAAAGCTCCTGCTATTCATCTTTCGGACCCATCTTAGGTATCTTCTTTGCTAGGATGCTTTCCCATGAACCCCTTCATGCCAGGTTGAAGGGGTTGGTTTAATGACTTCTCTGTGATCATTTAGCTATTCTTCTTCACTTTTCTAGCACTTAATACACTGACAAGTACTTGTCGACATGTCTCTCAATACCTCACCACTATCCCTTTTAAGGTGAGAAATTGTCTTTGTCCTTTTATCCCCAGAACTTAGCACAGAATGTGTCACACAGTAAGATACTCAAGAAATGTTTTCTGAATGAGTGACTCAGTAATGAATCAACTATAGATGGGGGAAGCATTTAAATTCACTTACCTATGTAAAGCCAATGGAAGAATTCTGACCTCTCATGAGATGGAATGTAACTTATGAAGCCAGTTTTTTTCTATTTCTATCCCTCTAGGTAGGGCTGTACCAAAAACATGCTGGAATTATTAAGAATAGAAACAGATGAGCTGGCCTTTTGAATCACGGGCCCTCCTCATTCCCTAAAGCTGTAGTTATGGAACAATAGAGCTGGCCTGAATTAACTGGGGTGGGGGGGGAGGAGTGAGACAAACTCTGCCCCCAGGAGACACCAAGTTCTTCTACACCATCCATCAACCTTGAGCACAGATGGGATGGAGTCCAGGCCTAAAAATACATCAGCCCTAGGTGACATCAGTGCTGTGTTCTTTTGTGGCTAACTCGCCCCAGATGGAGGAGAGATCATTTGACGAACAGTCTTTGAAACAGGCAGATGAACTTATGTCACATTAGGAGTGACTATAGGGGGTAAAAGGCCACCGTGGATTTCCTAGTCAATAAAAATGATCTCTGATAGAAATTTCAATAAGTATCTAACAGAAACATCCTTGTCACTGTCACTGTCACCATGAATTTAAATTGATTGAGTGCCCCACAAATGCTAGTCTATTCTCAGTACATTTGATGAACACCATTTCTGTATCTCTAAAGGATTAGGGAATATTTGCTACTATATATTTTTTTTGCTCATCACCCAGTCAGAACACAAAATGAATGCCTATGAATATTCTAAAGCATAATGAGGAAGGGGCTCCAGGCTAAATGCAAGTATCCTTGACTAACGTTTTCCCCACTGTGAGTCACCCTCCCCCCTCTCCCGAAGCTTCCCCACAACCAGGGGGAAAAAGAAAAGTGGGGAAAAAGAAAAGCAGGGAAGAAAAAGGAAGAGTCAAGGTGTACTCCTGATAATGACACAAAAATTGAGCAGTAGTACTCCAGAGATGTTTGGGGGTAGCAATAAATACTTGGGAATGAACTGTGTGAATGGAGTGGTAGGAACCAGCCCTGCCCATCTCATGCTCCCTCCCTGCACAGCTATTCTTACCCAGCCTTAGCTTTGGATCCTATTTTGCATAAAGGAGTACTTTGGGTCTTCGGGTTAGCAGGTACTTGCCAGTTGGGTAAATGTCTGAGATTGTTTCCTCTAGATGAATTTTATAAACAGCCAGTGACCTACTGGCTAAAAGATAAGTGAAAATGAATGACGGTTAGTTTAAAAAACATGCAAACACTAAGCTACACTAATGACAGTTAGATGACAAATGGCCTAATCCTTAGTAGCTCTTTTCAGGGCTCTCTCCTCCCATTTCCCACCCTCTCCAATCTTCTTTCAAAGCTCAAGGTTTGAGGCAATGGTCAAGCTCCATAGCATAAGAATTGGTATTCCTCATGATGCTCTCCACCAATATGACAGGCTTGGGGTTTCTTCCAGCAAAGCAAGAGAGCCAGGTGCAGATCAACATGGCTGCAGCTGCTCCACCTCCAGCACAGTAATAGGCCCAGCCAAGCCGACACGTACCTGTGAGAACAGGGACAGAGAATGAGGATTGGGTTGTCTTTTCATATTTTCTCTTTGGTAATGAACTATAGAAATGATTCCAGAAAGTATAGTTTTTATACATTCTCTTTGAGATGCTATGGTTAGGGTGAGAATAGGAAACAGTGAATGCCCCTGGGCTTCCTATTTTCTTCTTTCCTTCTGTGCTGACTGCTGATCTTTGCTTTTTAGCAAGAGGTTGTAAGATTTTATTTTTTTTGTTAGAGTAGAAGCCTGGGGGTGGTATGGGTGGCAATGCTAATGACAATGATGACAAGAACAACTTGATAAGATGTCAAGCATTATGCTAAGCTCTTTAAACATATACCTCACTGATCATTACAGTAATTATATGAGATAGGTACTCTTATTATCCCTGTTTTACAAAGGACAAAGCAACTGAGGCACACACAGCTACAGAAGATGAGGCAACTGAAAACCACACAGCTGGCAAGTGCTAAAGATATAAATGCTGACTCATCATGACTTCAAAACTCCACACTTTTAACCACAGTGATAGAATACTGTACATGGGCTGCCTGCATCATCAGGGGATTAGACAGGTAAAATAAAATCCACTCCCTCTTACATCATGTCTCTAGCCTAACCTAGCCTTCCAACACCCAGGAAAGAAATATGCATTGGAATCAAAGCCAAGCTTTGAAGTAGGTAGTTTTCTCTTTATAAGGTAACGGGAAAGGTCACCTTCTCAAAGACATCCACCCCACCACCTGCTATTCCATCAGAGACAGGTTCCTTTGTCTGAAAGATTTGTGACTTTTCAGCCATCCTTCAGAAAATGTCAATGCCTAGAGAAATAAGAGCTATTACTTTAAAAGGTATCAAAGTAACTAACTGCTAAAATAAAGTTAAGCAAACAGGACTCCATAAATTATGGTAGGGTCCCAGTGATACAAAATTGCACAAAGGCCCTGAAAAGAAAGATAGGCAGCAACTTTCACCAACCTCTAAATCTTGAAGAAAGATAATCCTGACTACAGTCAGTGGAAGATGTCAAGATTGATCTGTATGCCAATTTATTTTTTAAAAGGCTAAATTCAAATAACCAATTATTTATTTTCATATAGTACCTGGTGAACCTTAATTTTACTGCTTTTAATTGATTAGTTGGTGTGTCCTAGAAAGAGTCTAAGATGGCCCCAAGCTTGGCTGCTTTCCTTTCCCATTCAGGCCAGCCTAATTTATCCTCACATTTCCCATCTCAGAAATAAAGTAGTCTACCACCAAGTCATGTCTCATGCTGTTTAACCTGCCAGAAACATCTTCTCTCCTCTTATTCACCAATCTATAGCTTCCTCAGAGCACAATCCAGAACTTGGCACCTGCTTGAAGCCCTCCCTTAATTCACTCCATTGGGCTCATATCACCTCAACCAAGTAGCCCTCCAGGAATGTATCTGTATACTCCATAAACAGATGTACCTGCTGGACAAAATATTGGGAGAAAGATTTACATTTCACAGTTTTATCTGTCCTTTCCTCTCTTCCAGATTGTTGGCTCAATAGTACAGATGCATTTGTTTCTTTTTGTGATTATACTTTCATGTGCTCTATCCACAGTGGGTACCATTTCAGTATGTGTGATTTAGCCTAACAGTACTTCAAAGCTGAGTACATTGGCATTTTCAACCCTTAACACCTAAAACTACGGCTTAAATTTTGAATTAAAGTTGAAAAACCAGTGAATATAGTATTTTATTTCTTTCTGGAATGTGCCCTGATCCCTTGTACCTTAAGGCTTATGCACATTCTGTTTCCTTTGCCTAAAATATTTACTGCATGTGCACGTGTATGCATATACTTTCCACTACTTTCTTTACTTAGTCAATGTTTAATAATTCCTCAGAACTAAACATAATCATTAATTCTTCAGTAAAGTTTTCTCTGACCTTCCTAAGTCAACTTCCCTCGTCAGAGGCTCTCACAGTACCATGTATCCTTCCTCTCTACTTGAATGGGTGAATGGATCCCTTATCCCCTCTTATGACCAGTGTCAAGTGTTATAGTCCTTCAGAGGAAATAGTACTTTACCAATAGACCTGGGCAGTCATATAAGTTCCTGAACTCCTGTGGTCCCACCCAAAATCATGGTGAAAGCCCAATTATAGCAGCTATGAAAATAGTGCAAACCTCAGAAAGAGCAAATTTGAAAGAGAAGCCTCCTTTGAGAAAGGAGCTCAACTATCTCCAAAGTAGTTTAAACAAGAACAACAATGGTGGACTCTGAAGACAGTAAACTGAAGAATAACGTATAGAGACAAGCAGCCTATAGAGCTGTATCCCCGCCTTGTTGTTCCTCCCCCTAGACACACACACACACACACACACACACACTCATGCACACACAGACTCCCTGGTTCACATACACAAAGTAGGAAGGTTTGAACGATGTTTTGGAATTCACAGAGTGAAAACTCCAGAGACTGGAAAACCTTCAACTTCTTGCCATCACTGGGAGGAAGACTGCAGACTTTATTGCATCTACTTCACAAACCATAATATGAGGCTCTGGTGATAGCCCTGGGAACTGTCTCAGAAACAGAGAGGTAGAGGCAGAAATCCAGACCAAGTCTCTTTACTCCCAATTCAGTGCTGTGCCCTCTGCAGGTTTTTTCATCATACCCAAAAGCATTTTCCTCTTACGGGACCCTTGACCTGTAAGCCCTAAGGAGGGGGGTTCCTAAGTCAAGTTGTAATAGACTCACCTGAGCTTCTCTTCTAACCCCCTCCAACAAAAATCTCCTGTACTCACCTGGCAGAGGAGACAGGAGCCAGCTCTCAGGTAGGCCCATTGTCAAGCAACTTCATCCTCCCCAGCTTATTCCAAATCTAGTCTAGGTAAGACATCAAAAGTCTCATTTTGTTTCTTCAGCTGCCTGTCAGGTCATCCCCTCATTCGAGGAGCAAGGATATTTCTATTAGGTACATGCACCCTGGGATCAGGGAAAGACTCATTTCTCTGAATGAAGAGAATAAATGCATAGCATGCCATTACCCCAAAGCCCTAGGCAGGAAGAAAGCTGACAGAGTGGTCAGCTCCAGAGTGAAGAACTGGCTAGAAAGGCCCCAATAAACCTCACTGAAGCCAGACCAGGTATCACTGGGCTAGGAGCCAACACTAAAGTGCTCCTATTGCCATCCCAAGTGCCTTGTGAATTCCCTCTCACAGAGATTCCTGTTAGACCTCTGAAGGCATCTAAGCCCCAGGCTGCTGTCATAAAGGAAACTAAGGAGAAAGAGGGGAAATATCTCTTACATCCACATCCCTCCCCACAACTCTACCTGTTATCTACTGGAGGAAAGGAAGAGATTATATCATTGGCATTGTGAAAGAAAAAGAAAAAGCAGACCTTTTAAGAACTACCTTACCATTTGGAGAGCCACTGTAAGCACTCAGTTACTCCACAGAAAACTTGCATGCTGGTCTGATGGCTCACTGAGGAAACCTTCTATGGAAGGGTGCGAAAGTAGGGAGCAGGTGGCAATGAGTTGCCATATTTTACCTCTTGTCGCCTTTTAGTGAAGTCCTGTGGACCATCATCCATTCCTAAATCCCATTATTTAAAGTACTATTGATCCTTATTTTCATCTGACAAACATGTATTGAGTACCAACTATATGCTAGGCATTTTTAATACACAATCTCATTTAACTCTCATAATAGCCATGATTATTTCCATTTACTGCTCAGGGAACTGCGTTTCAGAAAGGTAGATGACTTGGCCCACTTATAAGTGTCAGAATTGCAATTTGACTGCCAGACCTAACTCAAAGTTCATGATCATCCATTTCAACCATGCTAGGAGAATGAAACCAAGAACACAAATTACTACAGTCCAAGTCTTACGAGAATATACAATGTCTTCAGCCAATTACTTCACCTTTCTGGACCTCCGTTTCCTTTGTTTTTAGTGGAAGGATTTACTGAAGAGAATTCTAAAAGCCCTTCCAGTTCATATTTTCTATTGTAGTATGACTATGATAAGTGCTTTAAGAGATATATGTGTAAAATACTATAGGAATATCCAGGGAAGGAGGAATTATTTGCAGCTGGGAAAATTTGAGCTCAGGTAAGCCTTTGTAGATGCTACATTTCAACTTCGCTTTAGTAGTGGGAAGTGGGCATTCTAGGCAGAGGGAGTGGTTGGCGTGAGCCAAGTTATGTGAGTGAGAAAGCACATGACATGTTTCAGAAAAAGCATAACATTCAGAGTTGTTTCCAAAAAGGAGCTATAGTTGACAAAATAATAAACTGAATCTACATCAGGAGAGGTCATGAAATCTGTCATCTTTCTGACAAGCAGTGTGAAACAATGGAAAGTTTCTGAGCAGGGAACGATATGCTAGAGCAAGGTTTCTCAACCTTGGCGCTATTGACATTTGGGGTTGGACATTTATTTGGTGTGAGGGCGGGGGCAGGGGGCGGTTTTCCTGTACACTGTAACACCCTGGCTTCTACCCACTATATATCTATAGCAGCTTATTCTTCCTCCCCATCAAGTTGTGAAAACCAAAAATGTCACCAGACATTGCCAAATGTCCCCTGGTGTGAGGGGAGGTTGCTTTCTATTGAGAACCACTAAGTTAGAGGTATTGTTTGGAAATATTAACCTGAAAGGTCTATGTCAAATAGATTGGAGGTAAATGGAGGACATAGGCAGAGAGAGTTAACCAGAGGCCAGGGACACTGCTACACATCCAACAATACATAAAAAAGTTCTCCTCAACAGAAAGTGATCTGGCCAAAAAGTATCGATATTGTCTAGGTTGAGCAATCCTCATGTAGACAAACACCAGATATTTATACTTTAAATTATATTCAAAATAAATCTCGATGACTAAAAAATTAGCCCAACAGAATGGAATTTCCTCCCTTAAGAACGGCCATGCATGGTTCCTTCTTGACCTGGGAAGCAGACTGGGACGGAGGCATGGTCAGTCTTGAGCATTCTGGTATGTTACCCCCTGGAAGGCAAGGGAAACTCAAGGGGAGAGATCTCACAAGGTATTGAGGAGGAAGCACTGATTCCCTGGGAGTAAGGAGACAGGATAAACATGTGAATAAATGTTTTGACTCCACCAGGTCTCAGCTCTTTAACCCTTAAAATGGGGAAAAATAATTAAGTACCTGCCTAAAGACATCACATTAGGATCAGATGCGTTCTTAAAGTCCCTTGAGAAACACCAGACTAACCGCTTCCTTGCCTTCAGATTAAATGCACTGACTCTACTTCCATGCTAGAATTGTTAAAAGTCTGTGTCCTTAGAAGATACTGCAGGGAGATGACATCACACCTAGAAATTTTCTCCATATCCATGCATGGGTGTCTGTGAAGAGAAAGATCGGTGGCAGGATAGGGGGAGAAAAGAGGTTCTAACTGCAAATTAGCTTTATGCAAAGATTCTGGTTGAGCCCTGAGAAAAGCCTATTCCTTTTTGTGCTCTTCTGTATCATTTCTAACACTCTATCTGTGAGTCACTCAACTCTAGTGTTGAATTTGCTGTGACAGAATCCCTCATATGAGTTATTAAATCATCACTCAGCAGTGGGCCTGACATTTAAATCAAGACACGTTGCTTTTATTCCAAGTTGCAAATCAAATTGGTTTGGAATTTGACTCTGTTTCCTTTGATGCAGCACTATGTTATGTTTTACAGCTCACTGTTTAGAGATAAATTGTCACTGGCAGCCACTTAAACTGACCACCCTCCCTAGAGCCGCAGTCATATGCCCTTCAGGGTTGTGGTGTCTGGCTAGTTGTCAATGGGTCATGATGAGCTATGGGGAGTTAGCCCTAAACCAGTGCTTGTGGTGGGACCTAGCATTGGTGTGAGCATCAAAATTATGGACCAGAGTGAGTCAGAATCTGATAGAGTGGCTCCCTCATTCAGGGGGCATGTGCAGAATGCCAGCTTAGAAACCAAGAATGCTCGAGAGTGAATCAAAAAAAGGAGTTCTCTTTGGAGGAAGAAGGAAACAATGTCGAAAAGAAAGGGCATAAAAAGAGTGAGGTAAGTCTGTCTTTTGAGTGAGTTGAGTCTTCTCTTTCAGAGAATCATCTGATGAAATTCCAGGCTCCTGAAAGGTTGGAGGAAGAGTCAGGGAAGCAGGGATATAGCAAGCCCATAATGACAACTAACACCTCCAAAACTGAATAAGGCTGCATGAAATGTAATGGCACCTTCAGATCTATGACAATTTAATTTCACACAAGTGTTGCCAACAGTCAAGTTCTGAGAGCTGCTACTGTAGAAGAAAAAAACAAGCATGCTAGGACCCCGGATTATGGTAAGAAGTGTTCGATATTGGTGTGGCAGGGGAGAGGCTCATGAAGATGGGGTAAGAATTGTGAAGCAGTTTGGAGTTTCAGGGTCAAGCAAGAAGGGAAAAATCAATTTGGACAACGTGAATAGTTCAAAGGTGTAGATAGAGGGTTGTATTCCACTAGAAAGATGAGATCCAATTTCTAGGAATTATTGCAATCAGAAGACTGGAGAGTGTTTCAGGTAAGGGGCAAAGAGAACAATATTAGCATTTGTTTTTTCATCTAAAATACTCCAATAATCAGGAAGTTTAAGAGACACTGCTCTGGCCTTAGATAGGCAAAAGAAGGGAAGGAATGACACCAAGGATAGAGAAGAACCTAAAATGGGAACCTGCATATATCATCCTCAACTTCACCACCCAGTGTAGAGGGACAGGACAGATATGCAGAGAAGTCTGCTTGGGAGTGACCCGGGGGTCTCGATGGCCTTCATAGGCTTCCACATATCAAGCCAGGTAGCCTATACTGGCCCTGAGGACAAAACCCTCAGCTACAGAGAAACGCCTAGGAATCCTTTGGAATTTGATAGAGTAGGGAGTGAGGCGAGGGAATAGAGAGAAATCAAAGAAGAGAAAGAGACTACAGGAGAATCAAGGGGGCGGGTGGAAGATTAGAACACTAGAGATAGGGATCATGGCACATGGAGACTGATGGCTGGGGAAGGTTAAGCTTTTACAGACCTCTTCCTATTGAGGGTATTATATTTTCCAAAGCAAACTCAGTTCAGGAAAGCCAGCTGTTCTTCTCAACACTGTGGCACCATCTAAAGTCATGAAACCAGGTAACAATCCATCTCCCAAACTACCGTTTGGTACACATGGTAGAGTAAGGGAGGAAGTGATGGTTGCTATTCACTGACTCAACATATTTTTGCCATGAGGACTTGAATTTTATATTAGCAAGAGCTGGTGGTCGCATCTGTTCAGAAACATACTGTTGGCTTTAGGGTCTTTATAGGTAGCAACATAAAAACATTTTTAATGCAGCCAAGCTAAATGAGCAGAGAACTTTCTCTGCTAGGTTCAGCAAACACAGATGAATAATCCACAAAGATAAAGCAAAGCCAACGAATTCAAGAGCAATTGCCAAACATCCTACCACCCCCACCACGGCCCCCAGCAAAAAGACAGCCAAAGCTATGAGAACATCTCTCTTCTCACTCTCCAAGCTGGGCGTGAGTGTCAACAGCAGCCCAAATTGGAGGCCCAGAACCTACTGAAGATTCCAGAAGCCTGCCAGGCTCCTTTGCCAGAGAAGAATAAAAAAAAAAAAAAAACCCACTGAAAACTTCAGTTGTTCAGGTAAATATGCTATTGTGAGTAGCCACTGACTTTTTGGTCCAGTCAGGTCTGCTGGAGGGGTAGGACATTCTGGGTTTTCAACTTCATCGCGGTTCAACCCAATGTTCCAAAGGGTAAGGGAAGACCAGAGCACTTGCTAGAAAGTCCATGCGAGTACTCAAAGAAGAGCCAAGCCCTCATGATGACAGAAATGCCCTGATTTGGCTGATTTTTCTTTTCTCTCTCACACACTTCTGCCAAACAAGTTGAGTCTTTCAATTAAAATCTTCCTCGCAACTATTGAGCATTAGCTTCCGACCTTTCCTCATGTTTTGCCAACCTGTATTGCTTATGTATATCGCTTTTCATATAGCTGTCCTGAGTTTTAGCTACTCTGCTCATCTACCATGTCTCAGGCCAAGTTAAATTGTGCTTCTAGGTTTCTCTCCAGATTTACCTTTAGCTGCCTCTGAAAAACACTTCTGTGTCACCCCGTGTTGCGTTTTATATAGCCTGTCAGCTACACCTGGAGCAGCTTCTCAGAAGAGCTTTGGGCGCTCTCCTCAAGGAGATGGGTTAAAACCCATCTGACCAAATATTGGATGTATTTGATTCAGCGCTAGCTCTTGAGGACACTTAGCCTCTAGGAAATTGGTTCCTCTCCCCTAACATCTGCTCAGTAGCCCTCTGCTTGCTTCCACTTAAACTTTCTCAGCTAAATAAGGCAGTTACTGGAATAGTAATAGCTAATATTGGTTAAATGCTTCTATATGCCAGTCACTATAGTAAGCTCTGTAAACATACTGTTTTCTCATAGGTAAGATCAACAAACTAGATGAGTGAAAGGGAGTCAGAAGCAGAAATGGGACAAGGAAATAGACTATTAGTGTGACAAGTGCTCCGATATGGACTGCTACAAGGATATAGGTGAGAGATATCAAATCCAATTGAAAGGAGCTGGGGAGTTTTCAGGGAAAAATAAGAAGTTAGCTAGGTAAGGAAGAAAAGAAGGGCATTCCTAGCAAACGCAGTAGCACATGCAAAGTTGCAAAGGGGTGGAGGAACATGGCATTTTCGAGGTGGCTGGGCAAGAGAAGAAGATAGGGTCGTGATGGAAGTGATAGTCAGAGTCCCTGTAGGCCTTGTTAAAGAATCCGGACTTCATCCTGAAGGCAATGGGGATCCACTACTAAAGAAGGACAATGACATCAGATTTGCATTTTAGAAATGTCAGTTTGTCCACCAAATGGGAGATAGATAAAGGGGTTAATGTGCAGTACCTGTGTGGAACAGGGAGAGAGAGAGTCGGGGCTATTTTCAGTAATCTAGATGAGAACTTACATAAAGAGAAGGAAGGTAGATTCTAGAGTTCTTATTGTGTGCCTTAGCATAACAACAGTAATTTACTCCTGACGACACTACACATTTGTGATTGACATCATTATGGCTGCTTTTGTTAGATTCCATCTGTGTGTGTGTGTGTATGGATCATGTCTCCTCAAATAAACTACAGGCTTGTTGAAGACTACATCCTTAAATTCTTTGTAGTTTTTACAATGCCTTATTCAGCATCTTGAATACAGTGAATGTCCAGAATATGCTTACTGAGTGACTGTTACTAAGTTTTGACCTAATCCTCAAATATTCAAGAATGCTAGAAAGCCAGACCCAGTGAGCTGACTTACCTCAGGACTCAGAAGTGCATGTTCCCTCATTCTAGCCATCAAATTAGCCCCATACCAGCAATGTCAGCTTTGAACATTAACTATTTCCATCCATGCTTTATCAGCCAAAGGATAAACACCATAGAGACTTTTCCAGGTCCAAGGTTCCTGGGTAATGACAAATGCCACAAATACCACCTAATATGAGTTTGCCCTGTATCATTTTTAAGGTATTTTGTAATCCATTATCTCATTTATTTATTTTTCATTTGTTTTATTCATTCTTCAAGTCCCAGCCAGAGGCAGGAATTATTATAGAGGAAAGAATCGAACAGTCAGATAAAGTGTCTGACCAAGGTCCCCACTTAGAGAATATAGAGACTGAGCCCAGGTCTGTGTGTGCTCAGGAAGTCAGTGTGATACAGGAAGAAGAGTCTGGGATGAGAGTTACAGGGAACTGGGCTGGAAATCATGTCCTTGCACAAAATGAACCTCTGAGGCAAGCCACTTATCCTTTCTGTGTTTCAGCTTCTCCAAGAGTAAAGTGGAAGTGATACCACCTATCTCACAGAGCAGCTACGAAGGTCAAAAAGATGACACATGCATAACACTTAGCACCAGGCCTAGAATAATTAATACTTCTAGATCCTCTTCATCTCAGCTAAACATGCTCCCAACTGGTCCAACAAGTTCCCAAAAGCATCTGAGAGAGTAGTAAACTACAGATTCCTAGGCCTCACTCCAGCTCTACAAAATTAGTATGTCTGGGGAGAAAGCCCAGATGATTCTGATACACAGCTCCATGGGGAACCACTGGATATGACCATATCATTAGTCCACATCAGTCTAAAGCAAGAGGAATCAACATTTATTGGAAACCTATACTTGTGCTTGATGCAGTGCTAGCGGCTTTCACTTGAAAGATACATTTGTCTCCTTCTCATAATTTCTCACAGTTCACCAGGGTGTGGCTTGGTGACAAAGATCTGAAAAAGTCATATGACATAGAACCCAGATATAACATATATTTTCACCCCTGTAACTCTAGCCTCACCAGGGAATTGCTCCTAGGATTACAGTTGTCCCTAGTTTTCCTCCTGGTTCCTGCCTTTGAAACCCATTTCACTTTATTTAAAAAACCTTCTATATTGTCCAACCTATACTAATAACAATAGTAATACTATCAGTTAATGTCAAGCCAAGTGGCTCAAGCCTGTAATCCCAGCACTTTAGGAGGCCGAGGTGGGCAGCTTACATGAGTCCAGGAATTCGAGATCAGCCTGGGCAACATGGTGAAAAATATTTTTTAAAAAATATATTTTTTTGTTGAGACGGGGCTTCACCATGTTGCCCAGACATTAACCGGAAGAAACAGAAGCAAGGATAAAGTGTGATTCACATCCTTTGAGCTAAGGATCAGAGGCAGGACTGAGAAAGCTGCAGAGAATGAATTCACCTGACTTTACTGCCATCGTGTGGTCATCTGATGCATAGACAACTGGCTCACAATTCTGCATTCATTTTTCCAGTCGTTGAGCCTACTAGGCCCTCTGCAAGGCAATATGAAAATAAGGCCAAGTGAAGCAGAAGACCTGCCCTTCAGGCTATTGTAACAGCCTTGTTTTCCTCTGGAGTCATCCAGCTGGAAGTCACCTTAGTCACCAACTACTCCAGTGGTGAGCACCCCATTCTCATGCAGACTATGTCAGAAAAGATAGAAATGTTTATAAGCACGGTCATTATTTTTCTGTTCAAAATGAAAGTAGCTTAGTGGCCCATGGGATGTATAGAGTCTCATTACCTTAAGCACCTCACTATTTTTAATAGAAGATGATCAGGGGCGGAGCAAGATGGCCGAATAGGAACAGCTCCAGTCTCCAACTCCCAGCGCGAGCGACACAGAAGACCGGTGATTTCTGCATTTTCAACTGAGGTACTGGGTTCATCTCACTGGGGAGTGCCGGACGATCGGTGCTGGTCGGCTGCTGCAGCCCGACCAGCGAGAGCTGAAGCAGGGCGAGGCATTGCCTCACCTGGGAAGTGCAAGGGGGAAGGGAGTCCCTTTTCCTAGCCAGGGGAACTGAGACACACAACACCTGGAAAATCGGGTAACTCCCACCCCAATACTGCGCTTTAAGCAAACAGGCACACCAGGAGATCATATCCCACACCTGGCCGGGAGGGTCCCACACCCACGGAGCCTCCCTCATTGCTAGCACAGCAGTCTGTGATCTACCAGCAAGGCAGCAGCGAGGCTGGGGGAGGGGCGCCCGCCATTGCTGAGGCTTAAGTAGGTAAACAAAGCTGCTGGAAGCTCGAACTGGGTGGAGCTCACAGCAGCTCAAGGAAACCTGCCTGTCTCTGTAGACTCCACCTCTGGGGACAGCGCAATAACAAACGCAGCCGAAACCTCTGCAGACGCAAACGACTCTGTCTGACAGCTTTGAAGAGAGCAGTGGATCTCCCAACACGGAGGTTGAGATCTGAGAAGGGACAGACTCCCTGCTCAAGTGGGTCCCTGACCCCTGAGTAGCCTAACTGGGAGACATCCCCCACTAGGGGCAGTCTGACACCCCACACCTCACAGGGTGGAGTACACCCCTGAGAGGAAGCTTCCAAAGCAAGAATCAGACAGGTACACTCGCTGTTCAGCAATATTCTATCTTCTGCAGCCTCTGCTGCTGATACCCAGGCAAACAGGGTCTGGAGTGGACCTCAAGCAATCTCCAACAGACCTACAGCTGAGGGTCCTGACTGTTAGAAGGAAAACTATCAAACAGGAAGGACACCTACACTACACCAAAACCCCATCAGTACATCACCATCATCAAAGACCAGAGGCAGATAAAACCACAAAGATGGGGAAAAAGCAGGGCAGAAAAGCTGGAAATTCAAAAAATAAGAGCGCATCTCCCCCGGCAAAGGAGCGCAGCTCATCGCCAGCAATGGATCAAAGCTGGACGGAGAATGACTTTGACGAGATGAGAGAAGAAGGCTTCAGTCCATCAAATTTCTCAGAGCTAAAGGAGGAATTACGTACCCAGCGCAAAGAAACTAAAAATCTTGAAAAAAAAAAGTGGAAGAATTGATGGCTAGAGTAATTAATGCAGAGAAGGTCATAAACGAAATGAAAGAGATGAAAACCATGACACGAGAAATACGTGACAAATGCACAAGCTTCAGTAACCGACTCGATCAACTGGAAGAAAGAGTATCTGCGATTGAGGATCAAATGAATGAAATGAAGCGAGAAGAGAAACCAAAAGAAAAAAGAAGAAAAAGAAATGAATAAAGCCTGCAAGAAGTATGGGATTATGTAAAAAGACCAAATCTACGTCTGATTGGGGTGCCTGAAAGTGAGGGGGAAAATGGAACCAAGTTGGAAAACACTCTTCAGGATATCATCCAGGAGAACTTCCCCAACCTAGTAGGGCAGGCCAACATTCAAATCCAGGAAATACAGAGAACGCCACAAAGATACTCCTCGAGAAGAGCAACTCCAAGACACATAATTGCCAGATTCACCAAAGTTGAAATGAAGGAAAAAATCTTAAGGGCAGCCAGAGAGAAAGGTCGGGTTACCCACAAAGGGAAGCCCATCAGACTAACAGCAGATCTCTCGGCAGAAACTCTCCAAGCCAGAAGAGAGTGGGGGCCAATATTCAACATTCTTAAAGAAAAGAATTTTAAACCCAGAATTTCATATCCAGCCAAACTAAGTTTCATAAGTGAAGGAGAAATAAAATCCTTTACAGATAAGCAAATGCTTAGAGATTTTGTCACCACTAGGCCTGCCTTACAAGAGACCCTGAAGGAAGCACTCAACACGGAAAGGAACAACCAGTACCAGCCATTGCAAAAACATGCCAAAATGTAAAGACCATCGAGGCTAGGAAGAAACTGCATCAACTAACGAGCAAAATAACCAGTTAATATCATAATGGCAGGATCAAGTTCACACATAACAATCTTAACCTTAAATGTAAATGGACTAAATGCTCCAATTAAAAGACACAGACTGGCAAACTGGATAAAGAGTCAAGACCCATCAGTCTGCTGTATTCAGGAGACCCATCTCACACGCAGAGACATACATAGGCTCAAAATAAAGGGATGGAGGAAGATTTACCAAGCAAATGGAGAACAAAAAAAAGCGGGGGTTGCAATACTAGTCTCTGATAAAACAGACTTTAAACCATCAAAGATCAAAAGAGACAAAGAAGGCCATTACATAATGGTAAAGGGATCAATTCAACAGGAAGAGCTAACTATCCTAAATATATATGCACCCAATACAGGAGCACCCAGATTCATAAAGCAAGTCCTTAGAGACTTACAAAGAGACTTAAACTCCCATACAATAATAATGGGAGACTTCAACACTCCACTGTCAACATTAGACAGATCAACGAGACAGAAAGTTAACAAGGATATCCAGGAATTGAACTCATCTCTGCAGCAAGCAGACCTAATAGACATCTATAGAACTCTCCACCCCAAATCAACAGAATGTACATTCTTCTCAGCACCACATCGTACTTACTCCAAAATCGACCACGTAATTGGAAGTAAAGCACTCCTCAGCAAATGTACAAGAACAGAAATTATAACAAACTGTCTCTCAGACCACAGTGCAATCAAACTAGAACTCAGGACTAAGAAACTCAATCAAAACCGCTCAACTACATGGAAACTGAACAATCTGCTCCTGAATGACTACTGGGTACATAACGAAATGAAGGCAGAAATAAAGATGTTCTTTGAAACCAATGAGAACAAAGATACAACATACCAGAATCTCTGGGACACATTTAAAGCAGTGTGTAGAGGGAAATTTATAGCACTAAATGCCCACAAGAGAAAGCAGGAAAGATCTAAAATTGACACTCTAACATCGCAATTAAAAGAACTAGAGAAGCAAGAGCAAACACATTCGAAAGCTAGCAGAAGGCTAGAAATAACTAAGATCAGAGCAGAACTGAAGGACATAGAGACACAAAAAACTCTCCAAAAAATCAATGAATCCAGGAGTTGGTTTTTTGAAAAGATCAACAAAATTGACAGACCACTAGCAAGACTAATAAAGAAGAAAAGAGAGAAGAATCAAATCGACTCAATTAAAAATGATAAAGGGGATATCACCACCGACCCCACAGAAATACAAACTACCATCAGAGAATACTATAAACACCTCTACGCAAATAAACTGGAAAATCTAGAAGAAATGGATAATTTCCTGGACACTTACACTCTTCCAAGACTAAACCAGGAAGAAGTTGAATCCCTGAATAGACCAAGAGCAGGCTCTGAATTGAGGCAATAATTAATAGCCTACCAACCAAAAAAAGTCCAGGACCAGATGGATTCACAGCTGAATTCTACCAGAGGTACAAGGAGGAGTTGGTACCATTCCTTCTGAAACTATTCCAATCAATAGAAAAAGAGGGAATCCTCCCTAACTCATTTTATGAGGCCAACATCATCCTGATACCAAAGCCTGGCAGAGACACAACAAAAAAAGAGAATTTTAGACCAATATCCCTGATGAACATCGATGCAAAAGTCCTCAATAAAATACTGGCAAACCGGATTCAGCAACACATCAAAAAGCTTATCCACCATGATCAAGTGGGCTTCATCCCTGGGATGCAAGGCTGGTTCAACATTCACAAATCAATAAACATAATCCAGCATATAAACAGAACCAAAGACAAGAACCACATGATTATCTCAATAGATGCAGAAAAGGCTTTTGACAAAATTCAACAGCCCTTCATGCTAAAAACGCTCAATAAATTCGGTATTGATGGAACGTACCTCAAAATAATAAGAGCTATTTATGACAAACCCACAGCCAATATCATACTGAATGGGCAAAAACTGGAAAAATTCCCTTTGAAAACTGGCATAAGACAGGGATGCCCCTCTCTCACCACTCCTATTCAACATAGTGTTGGAAGTTCTGGCTAGGGCAATTAGGCAAGAGAAAGAAAGCAAGGGCATTCAGTTAGGAAAAGAAGAAGTCAAACTGTCCCTGTTTGCAGATGACATGATTGTATATTTAGAAAACCCCATTGTCTCATCCCAAAATCTCCTTAAGCTGATAAGCAACTTCAGCAAAGTCTCAGGATACAAAATTAATGTGCAAAAATCACAAGCATTCTTATACACCAGTAACAGACAAACAGAGAGCCAAATCAGGAATGAACTTCCATTCACAATTGCTTCAAAGAGAATCAAATACCTAGGAATCCAACTTACAAGGGATGTAAAGGACCTCTTCAAGGAGAACTACAAACCACTGCTCAGTGAAATCAAAGAGGACACAAACAAATGGAAGAACATACCATGCTCATGGATAGGAAGAATCAATATCGTGAAAATGGCCATACTGCCCAAGGTAATTTATAGATTCAATGCCATCCCCATCAAGCTACCAATGAGTTTCTTCACAGAATTGGGAAAAACTACTTTAAAGTTCATATGGAACCAAAAAAGAGCCCGCATCTCCAAGACAATTCTAAGTCAAAAGAACAAAGCTGGAGGCATCACGCTACCTGACTTCAAACTATACTACAAGGCTACAGTAACCAAAACAGCATGGTACTGGTACCAAAACAGAGATATAGACCAATGGAACAGAACAGAGTCCTCAGAAATAATACCACACATCTACAGCCATCTGATCTTTGACAAACCTGAGAGAAACAAGAAATGGGGAAAGGATTCCCTATTTAATAAATGGTGCTGGGAAAATTGGCTAGCCTTAAGTAGAAAGCTGAAACTGGATCCTTTCCTTACTCCTTATACGAAAATTAATTCAAGATGGATTAGAGACTTAAATGTTAGACCTAATACCATAAAAATCCTAGAGGAAAACCTAGGTAGTACCATTCAGGACATAGGCATGGGCAAAGACTTCATGTCTAAAACACCAAAAGCAACGGCAGCAAAAGCCAAAATTGACAAATGGGATCTCATTAAACTAAAGAGCTTCTGCACAGCAAAAGAAACTACCATCAGAGTGAACAGGCAACCTACAGAATGCGAGAAAAATTTTTGCAATCTACTCATCTGACAAAGGGCTAATATCCAGAACCTACAAAGAACTCAAACAAATTTACAAGAAAAAAAACAAACAACCCCATCAAAAAGTGGGCAAAGGATATGAACAGACATTTCTCAAAAGAAGACATTCATACAGCCAACAGACACATGAAAAAATGCTCATCATCACTGGCCATCAGAGAAATGCAAATCAAAACCACAATGAGATACCATCTCACACCAGTTAGAATGGCGATCATTAAAAAGTCAGGAAACAACAGGTGCTGGAGAGGATGTGGAGAAATAGGAACACTTTTACACTGTTGGTGGGATTGTAAACTAGTTCAACCATTATGGAAAACAGTATGGCGATTCCTCAAGGAATTAGAACTAGATGTACCATATGACCCAGCCATCCCATTACTGGGTATATACCCAAAGGATTATAAATTATGCTGCTATAAAGATACATGCACACGTATGTTTATTGCAGCACTATTCACAATAGCAAAGACTTGGAATCAACCCAAATGTCTATCAGTGACAGATTGGATTAAGAAAATGTGGCACATATACACCATGGAATACTATGCAGCCATCAAAAAGGATGAGTTTGTGTCCTTTGTAGGGACATGGATGCAGCTGGAAACCATCATTCTTAGCAAACTATCACAAGAACAGAAAACCAAACACCGCATGTTCTCACTCATAGGTGGGAACTGAACAATGAGATCACTCGGACTCAGGAAGGGGAACATCACACACCGGGGCCTATCATGGGGAGGGCGGAGGGGGGAGGGATTGCATTGGGAGTTATACCTGATGTAAATGACGAGTTGATGGGTGCAGCACACCAACATGGCACAAGTATACATATGTAACAAACCTGCACGTTATGCACATGTACCCTACAACTTAAAGTATAATAATAATAAATAAATAAATAAATAAATAAATAAAAGAAGATGATCAGTAAGAAAATCTAATGGTAAATTAGCTTTCTAATCTGTTATGCCTTGTACCTATAGAGCATTATTTTCATAAAGCACATTTATGTGCATTTTGTCATGTTATGGCCAAAACAATTTTTGAAGGTAGGTGTATTAGTCCATTCTCATGCTGCTATGAAGATATACCTGAGACTGGGTAATTTACAAAAAAAAAAAAAAAAAAAGCCGGGCACAGTGGCTCACGCCTGATCCCAGCACTTTGGGAGGCCGAGGTGGGTGGATCACAAGGTCAGGAGTTTGAGACTAGGCTGACCAACATGGTGAAACCCTGTCTGTACTAAAAATACAAAAATTAGCCAGGCGTGGTGGCACACGCCCGTAATCCCAGCTACTCAGGAGGCTGAGGCAAAAGAATTGCTTGAGCCTGGGAGGCAGAGGCTGCAGTGAGCCGAGATCGTGCCACTGCACTCCAGCCTGGGCTGCAGAGTGAGACTCCATCTCAAAAAAAAAAAAAAAAGAAAAGAAAGAGGTTTAAGAGGTTTAATTGATTCACAGTTCCACATGGCTGGGGAGGCCTCAGGAAACTTATCATCATACCAGAAGGTACCTCTTCACAGAGCAGCAGGAGAGAGAATGAGTGCAAGCAGAGGAAATGCCAGATGCTTATAAAACCATCAGATCTTGTGAGACTCGCTTATTATCATGAGAACAGTATGGGGAAAACTTCCCCCATGATTCAGTTATCTCCACCTGGTCCTGCCCTAGACATGTGGGAATTATTACAATTCAAGGTGAGATTTTGATGGGGACACACAGTCAAACCATATCAGTAGGTAATATCATCCTCACTTTAGTCATGGGGAAACAGGTTTAAAGAAGTGAAATTACTTATCTATGGTCATACAGTCAGATAGAAACAGAGCCACCCTACAATTTGTTCATTCCATTCAGTGCAACACTTAGCATGCCAAGCACGACGGATGTGCAGTTGAAATCACATCCTGTCACAAACTTAACCTCTGGGGCAAGTCATCAAACCTTTTTGAGTTTCAGCTCCCCATGAGTAAAACAGAAGCGATACTACCTACCTCACAGAGCAGCTGCTTAAGTTGCCTTTTAACTGACTGATTCCCCGCTGCCTGCTCCAGCCCAACACAGTTGCTTCTCTGGCTGGATACCCCTCTATGTGTGGGCTAGACAGGCAACTAAAAAATCTTAAGCAACACCTAAGCCATGGATTTTCAAGGACTGCCTGCCAGGGCATTCTAGCTGATGCTGCAGGAAAATTGTGAGGGGCGGATGGCCTTCTATAGATGAGTTGCTTTGGACAATCCCTTTGGCCAATCTCTGGCCCCTGCTTCCATGGGTGGGTATTACTTTCTTTTCTTTTCTTTTCCTCTATAACCTAATCTTGATGGGATGGGTATTACTAAAAAGCTTCTTTCCTCTAGAAGGGATGCCTTAAGTAGATTGCTTTAGTTTTTATTGTACATTTTAAACATATACAATATGTTTTTATAGTGAAATGATTACTATAGTCAAGCAAATTAACATATATTTCTCCTGTGTGTGTGTGTGTACACATTAAGAGGACCTGATATCTGCTTTTCTGTTATTTAAAAACAAATAGGTAGACATGAAATTAGATCAAAGACCTCACCATAAAATTAGGCATATCACAACACAGGGAGCTAGGCATGTATTTGGGGCCTCTGAGTACTTATTGATCTAGTCTAATGCTCTCTATGTGGAAACAAGGAAACTAAGGCTCAGAGTGCCAAAGTGACATGCGCAAGCAAGCTTAAGAAGATCAAAACCCAGGTGCCCTGATACCCTGGCCATGGTTGTTTCTACCACACTTTGATGCCCCCCTATGGGCACAGAAATGTATTCGCCTGCTTCTTTGTGCTCTGGTGAGCACAAGAAAACAAACTGTCCATAAAGAAGGAAACTGACAGAAAGAAAAGGTAACAGGAAATGCCTGGAAACTGAACCCACAAAGGTCAAACCCCAAGTCACCATAAAAGGCTTTGAACTGGCAAGAATGAGCGGAAATGATGGGAGAGCAAAGGAAATGAACCTCCAGGAGAGAAAACACAGGGAGCACACACATGGCTTTTGGGTAGCCTCTACTGCAGGCCTTTGCCAAGTGTGTGTTGGAGGGAGTCCCTCCTTCCCTCCCAGAAGCCAAATCTGAGGCATCCCCTCCAAAAAGGCTCTTGAGAACTGGGCTGCTACTAATAGCAAGTTACATATAATGCAGCCTGTTGTGCTTTGTATGTGTCTATACTTCACTTATTCTTCTCATTAAACCCAGGTCATTCTACTATTAACCTGTGCATTTATCCTTCATGCTGCATATACTGACTCCTTGCTGTAATAGGTTCTTTTTCTGGAAACTAAAGTGCTGGGAACATTTTTATTTTAACAACTGGTATCGGGATGATGATGATGATGATGATGATGATGATTATATCAGATATCAACTATTGACTGGTTACTATATACCAAATACTATACTGAGTGTATTGCATGCATTATCTCATCTAATCCTCATAACAATCCATGAGGCAGTAACAAACTCACAAATGCTGAATAATTTGCCCAAGGTCTCAGAGCTAAGAATGTACCTATGCAAAAGCCCAGTCTTACAACTAGGCAATCTATGCCCAACCCTCCCTTTCAATTACATGCTTGGTGAAGAATAGCATCAATTTAGAATTAGACTTCTCAAGAATTCATCTGTGTGGCATCAAGTCCATAAAATCTTCATTTGATGGCTGGAATTCAATTAACAACCAGCAAAGCATTTTTCTCAACTTAATTTTTTTTCATTTATTTAATAAAATTAAGGCATATGAAAGGCATTGCATTTGACAGGGCTGTTGCAAGGAGCCTTTACCTATTTTCTCCCTCTTGTTGAATGGGTGATTCATTCAAGAAACAGATACTGGGTTGCCATTAAGCAGCATCTACCGTATATGTGGGAGTCCTAGGTCACTAGTTGTGGGGCCTTGAGAAAGTCACCTGCTCTTATTTGCCCCACTGACTCATCTCAAGGTCCCTCTCAGTTTAAGTTTCAGTGTAAGTTCTGGTTAATGTTTGTTCATTTTCTGTTTTAAATATTTGGCTGTTAGTTTCTTCTTTAAGTGAAGAAAAGAAGAAAAGGAATCAATTTCCTAAACCGTTCAACTGAAGACTGGTGGGACAGGGTCAGGTACATAATTTTCCAGCGGGGGTAGAGTGAGCACCAAGGGAGTCTCAGGACAGCAAGAGACCTGGAAGATGGACTAGAAGACACAAGAGAAGAACCTGGAAACAAAAGAGGCGGTGGAAGGAAGGAGGTCAAACTTTCCTGGTTTACGGGGTTTTGTTTTCAAGGCTGTATCTTCCCCAAACCCCACCCAATCATTCATCCGCCCTATGCCCCAAACACATACCCCAGAAGATCAGAGAGAGGCCCCAGATAAACTGTATATACTCTTAGAACATGTGGAACACAACAATTTTTGTAGATATTTCTTATTTGATTGAGTTTAGCAGGACCATTTAGGTTCCTTTATTAGTGCAAATCAAATCTAGAGGCATTTAAGAATTTCTCATATATATCCATTCCAATTGGGATCTCTTTCAAAATCCCATCAGGTCCAGCCACTTCCTTATTTATGTTTAATCTGATTATACTAAAAGATTGAAGGGGGCTGGGGGTGGGGATAGGGGTTGAGGTGGGGATACAGGATGCAACACTAGGTACTTTCCATGATGTTTCAGACATTTGTTTCTGAAAACAATAGAGCTGAAGTGTATCCTAAAGAAAACAAATTCTCAAATGACTCAAGACATACTCTCACCAATGGAGAGGAAAAAAGTCATTGTAGCACACAGGCAGTGAGTTAGAAGATAGGTTCCATTCATTATTCTGCCTTTAGTTTGCTGTGTGACTTTATACAAATCACTTTAGCTCTCCATCTCAGGTTTTCCTCATTATAAAAATGGCATATTACCATCAGTTATGCTTGAGTTTTTTAGGGTCTTATTATATTATGTTCATGAAAACATGTTGTGAATGTGATCCACTGGTGGACGATACAGACATGACCCTAGAATTAAGTGCTATTTATAACACGACAGTTTTATAAGCTTACTTAAAAGCAGCTATGTCTCATTAGAGACCTAAAACCATAAAAACCCTAGAAGAAAACCGAGGCAATACCATTCAGGACATAGGCATGAGCAAAGACTTCATGACAAAAACAACAAAAGCAATGGCAACAAAAGCAATGGCAACAAAAGCCAAAATTGACAAATGGGATCTAATTAAACTAAAGCGCTTCTGAACAGCAAGAGAAACTATCATCAGAGTGAACAGGCACTCTACAGAATGGGATAAAGTTTTTGCAATCTATACATCTGACAAAGGACTAATATCCAGAATCTAAAAGGAACTCAAACAAATTTACAAGAAAAAAACAACCCCATCAAAAGGGGGCAAAGGATATGAACAGACACTTCTCAAAAGAGGACATTTATGCGGTCAACTAACATATGAAAAAAAGCTCTTCATCACTGGTCATTAGAGAAATGCAAATCAAAACCACAATGAGATACCATCTCACGCCAGTTAGAATGGTGATTATTAATAAGTCAGGAAAAAACAGATGCTGGAGAGGATATGGAGAAGTAGGAACACTTTTACACTGTTGGTGTGAGGGTAAATTAGTTCAACCATTGTGGAAGACAGTTTGGCGATTCCTCAAGAATCTAGAAACAGAAATACCATTTGACTCAGCAATCCCATTACTGGGTATATGCCCAAAGGATTATAAATCATTCTACTATAAAGACACAGGCACACATATGTTTATTGCAGCACTATTCACAATAGCAAAGACTAGGAACCAATGTAAATGCCCACCAATGATAGACTGGATAAAGAAAATGTGGCACGTATACACCATGGAACATTATGCATCCATAAAAAAGGATGAGTTCATGTTCTTTGCAGGGACATGGATGAAACTGGAAACCATCATTTTCAGCCAACTAACAGAGGAACAGAAAACCAAACACCGCATGTTCTCACTCATAAGTGCTAGTTGAACAATGAGAACACATGGACACAGTGAGGGGAACATCACACACTGGGGCCTGTTGGGGGGTGGGGGACTAGGGGAGGGATAGCATTAGGAGAAACGCCTAATGTAGATGAATGGTTGATGGGTGCAGCAAACCACCATGGCAGGTGTATACCTATGTAACAAACCTGCATGTTCTGCACATGTATTCCAAAACCTAAAGTATAATTTTTAAAAAAGAATATCTTTAATAATGTAGTTTAGGGACAGATGGCCATACAAAAATAACCAAGTTTACCAAAATGATGGTTAAAATGCCACATTTCTCTGAACATTGTCACTGAGCAACAGGAGTAAAATTCAAGATTTTTATGTCCTCTTCCTCAGAACTAAAGAGTAAAGGAAAATAACAGTATAAGAATCAGCTAAAAATAATCTGTTTCCTGATCATTTCATTTTGATTAAACTAAAACTTTAACATAGGAATAGTTTGACTTCTACCTTAATAGACTAGAACTTAAAGTATATATTATATTTTAAAAACTCACAAAACTGTGTTCTCTTTTCCCCTATGCTAGACAAAATAGGACTTCTTAAATTATTTTATCTTCCACCTTTTTCATCTGTAAAATAAAAATTGCAACATTAAAAAAGAAATTTATGTATTTATTTATTCTTCAAATATTAATGAGGACATTTATTGTGGACTCTGTGTTAGGTATAGAAGGTATAAGTTGAAACATATTATTTTTATCTTATAATCACAATGTAGTCTCCCATACCTTGACAATAGATTGACTCTATTACCAATAAATAGTGCTTTCAATAATAGGAAGTAGTAAGTATTGTTCAATAAGGGACCAAGTTCTCTACTAAGATACTTCTCACTTGTTACATGTACAGTGTTATTTTCTTGAGCTAATTTAATATAAATGAACCCATATTTAAAATTAAAATATATTCTTACTTTAGTTCCCAATTGTTTTAAAGTATACTTCTTTTTCATTTGCGTTATATTTGGACCATGACTTTCTTATATATGTTTATTGCATGTTTGTTTATCTGGGCATTTCTAGTATTCTTTTTATCTGTCATCTGACATTTTCCTATTCACAAATTATCCTAACCTTTCAGTCAGAATTTCTCCTTCTTCAAGACTCCCTTTTCCTTATCAACCTTTTCACTGAAGGCCATAAGCCTCCTCCAATTGGGAACAATTGCCTTCTAATATGTTACAGAGGAGTCATTCATGCATTCTTCAAAAATTTGCAGACTTGTAGTTATGGTTTCTTGGATTACTTGCCTTCCTCTTTTGGGATTTATTCTCTCTTTTGACTGTAATGTATCTTCCAATATTCCCTTATGAAAAATGCATGAGAAATAAATGTTATATGGCCTTCCATGTTGAAAATCTTCATTATTTTATTTTACTTGAATGACAGTTTTTCTGGGTATAAAATTTTAAAAGCATTGTACCTTTTTCATCTAGCATTCATTGACTTTGATAAAATATATTATGCCAGAAGGATTTTGATTTTTTTTTTTTTTTTTTTTTTTTTTTTTTTGAGACGGAGTCTTGCTCTGTCGCCCAGGCTGGAGCGCAGTGACCAGATCTCGGCTCACTGCAAGCTCCGCCTCCCGGGTTCCCGCCATTCTCCTGCCTCAGCCTCCCGAGTAGCTGGGACTACAGGCGCCCACCACCTCGCCCGGCTAGTTTTTTTTGTATTTTTTAGTAGAGACGGGGTTTCACCGTGTTAGCCAGGATGGTCTCGATCTCCTGACCTCGTGATCCACCCGTCTCGGCCTCCCAAAGTGCTGGGATTACAGGCTTGAGCCACCGCGCCCGGCCAGGATTTTGATTTTTATATGTATTTTGTCTTTTATAACTTTTTTCTTCTCTACGAGTTTTTAAGGCATTCTGTTTATCTTTAATGTTCTGAAATTTTATCATAATATGTGTATTCATGAATCCTTTTATTCTCATTGTGCAGAGTAATCAGGGAGACCTTTTATGTTGCTGAACATGACTTCTCACATCCCTTTTTTCATGTGTGGAACAAATAAACATCTAGTTTTTTGTGAAGAAAAAAAAGAAGTATATAGCTTCTCTAAGTTTTCAGTGGGACCTATTTGGGTGTCCCCTGTCTATATGCCATTGAATATGAAAGAATTCTCTAGTAGTGTGGTGGATTTAAGAGGATTTTGAAAATCTCGTCGAAGTTGAAATAAGTATATCAAGAAATCACTTGAAATCTCTGTTCAGGGCTCTTACTTAGATTTCTTTATAATACAATAAAAAAGTATCCTACTCATTGCACCCTCAGTTTCTCAGAGACTGTTCTTTTTTGCATCATTCTCTCTCCACTACAGGATCATTCCCATCAGCATCCAAGCATTTGGTCATCTTAGAAAAGGCCTTTCTTCATCCCGCATTCTCCTCCAGCTACTGCTTACTTTCTCTGCTCTCCTTCTTAGCAAAATTGCTTGAAAGAACTATCTACACACATTGGCTTCATTTCCCTCATCTCACAATACTGCCAGTATCTGTAACTCCAAAACTTCTCTTCTAGATCACCTTTGTCTGACTGACTCCAATGGTCACTTCTCTGTCCTCATTGAGTTTAATGCGGCAGTATTAAACATAGTTGATTACACCTTCTTTTTTGACATACTCTTTTTCTCTTGGCTGCTGTGGCCCCCACATTCTTGATTTTCTTTTTTATGTTTCTCTGGCTACTCCTCTGAGTCTCCTTAGTAAGTTTCTGTACAGAGAAGCAACTAAAAGCACAGACTCTCTCAAGTCGTGCTGTGCAATATGGTAGCCACTAGTCACATTGTGTCTATTACACTTAATAAAATTACATTAGATTAATTTAAAAAATTAGACATTAATAAAATTAAAAGTAATAATTCAGTCCCTCAGTCCCATTAGCCATATTATAATTGTTCAACAACATGTGACTAGCAACACGTTAGACAGCAGCACAGAGAGCATTTCCATCATTGCAGAAACTTCTGTTAGATGGTGTTGCTTAGATCGGACTTCTGTCTGCCACTCCACAGCTGAATGACCTTAGGCAAGTTACTTAACCTCTCTTAACCTCAATTTCCCATTCTGTAAATGAGGCTAATAATATCTTCCTTATAGATTGTGGCAAAGATGTAATGAGCTCTTGATGTATAGTGAGTGCCACATAGGAGTTCGCTATGATTGCCCAATGTTTACATATGAAGAATTTCCCATTACTAAGACTGGGCTCTCTTCTCTTCTCACTCAACTCTTTCTCCATAGCTAAATTCATCTCGGATAAGTCCCTTTACCTTTCTGTAAACTTCTCATCCTCATGATAAGATGAAGATAATGACAGCATCTATTTCACTTGGTTGCCGTGAAGATTAATTGAGATGATACGTATAAAACACTTGGAACATTGTCTGGCACATAGGTCACATTCACTAGGTGATAACCACTGTTAGTATTACAATCCTCTTTCCCAGTACTTTAAACATCATTTATGTACTAAGAACTTCCAATTTCTAAACTCAAGGTCAGATACCTCACTGAGCTCCAGACTGCTTGCTTGACATCTCCACTTGGATTTCTCACACAGGTATCTCCAAAACCTACCTAAAACTGAGTTTCCTTCTCTTTTCCCAATCCCAGCCACAGTTGCTTCTCCTCTAGTCTTCCCCATTTCCGGACATCTCTTCCATACCCATATCAAATCTACCACCTGTACAATTGATTATACCTTTAAAATATATTTTGAAACAGCCTACTTTCCCCAGCTCCACAGTCACCTTTGCTATGCTCATGTCTTTGCCTAGACTATGGCTCAGCCTCCTGACTGGTCTCCTGCTTCCACTCTTGTCACCATCCCCATAGCCATTCTCTATAACACTGCCAGAGGAAACTTCCTAGAATAGAAATCATATCCTATCTCTTTTCTTCTTCAAGCCCTGTAATAGTCTCTCATTGCAGTTAGGATAAAATACAAAGTCCTTTAAATTCTGACTAATGCCTATGTCTCTGAGATCATCTATTACTCTTCCCATTACTCACTCTTCTGATTCAGTAAAACTGGCCTTAGAGTAGTACCCAAATGCAACATGTGCTTTCCCACGTTAGAGCCTTTATAGCATTCTACCTCTTTGTGTGGAACTCTCTTCTTCACGTAGTTCACTTGGTTAAGCCTACCCACCTTTCAGGTTTCTTCTTAAATCTTACCCTCTTGAAGAGGACTTCCTTAATCCTCCTCTAATTGAAGTCAGATGCCCCTCTAGAATTCTCTTACCAAACCCTATCTCTTCCTTCATATCCTTTATCAACACTAATCAGACACCATGAGGATATCTACCATTTTTATAACCACTGAAGTTCCTTCCCTCATAGGACAGTGCCCGCCTGAGATTCAGAAAACCTAAGGTGTGTGATCTTGGCAAGTTCTTTTCCAGGTCTCAGGATTCTTGTCTTTACATTGAGGAGGTGGGATTAGATTTATTTGCTCAATAAGCCTCTGTTGAATGTGAAAAAGGACATACAAGGTCTCTGCCAACATGAAGCTTACATTCTAATAAGGAACACAGGTAATCAAATAGGCAAATCTAATAATTATAGATTGTGATTAGTGCTACAAAAGACACCAAAATGATGCTGTGATAGAAAAGTATGATGGTGGGGGACTTTGAGGTGGTGACATTGAAGACAAAGGATAATAAAGAACCAGCCAAACCCAAATGATAGCTAAGATCTATTTTGCTTGGACATTCTATGATTCTGTATGCCACACATAGCTAAGTATGCCAAGTAGCATAAAGGAGGGAGCTGCCTCATTAAAACTGGCACCAAGGGCTTTGTGCTCTCAGTGCAGGGATATGAGAGTTTTATTCTTCCTCTCAGGATAATATCAGTAGATGAAATCAACCTCACAGAATTGTTTTAAGAAACCAATATGGTAATGAATTTAATGTTCATAGCACAATCACCATAATGGTACATATAACATTTTTAAGACCTCCAAATTCAAGATTGTAGTTACTTCTGTTGAAGAGGCACAGAGATGTAATTGGGGCAGGATACACAGAGATCCAACATATTGGTAAGGTTTTATTTTCTAAGCTGGAATTCAAATTCCAGCTCTGCCACTCTACCAGCTGAGTGAGTGAACTTAGGCAAGCTACATAACTTTAAGTAGCTGCTTAATCCGTGATACGTACATGGATGTTCATGGTATTACTTCATATCTCTTAAAATATTTGAAGTATTGCATAATAATTCTAAAATGTAATTAATATGATGCCTATGCAAGCATTCAATAAATGATAGCAATTATTGTTACATAATGATCACAGCACTAAGTAATAGTTGACAGCTAGGGCAATGGAGACTGCCAGGCCTGGTTTTAAATCCTGGTTCTGCCAATCACAAGCTCTGTGCCCTGGGGTAACTTAAAAACCACCTTGTCAAGAATTTTGCTCCTTCAGTTATTCCCTCTCTGCCTGTCATCAATGTTTAAGTAAAATAATGTATTGGATATAGTAAATTCTCAAAAACATATTAATTATTGTTAACATCGTTTTTATTCTCCTCAATCCTATGCACAGAAAAAAGAAAAAGAGTTATGAATAAGTGAATGGAAAGGATAAAGTGGGTCTCCCATCCTCTGCCCCCTCCCTTTCTATTTCTTTTCCTTGCTGAAGGAAGATGGCATATGCTAAAAACTGTTCTCTCCAAGAGAAGCAGCAGGAGGTCCTTCGATAGCAAGCCTGCCTGGGAGTTGGAGATGAGCTGCTAGAAAGGGCTTTGACTCCAAGCTAAAATACACCAAGGCAAATCTCAGGAACATTCTAATCAGGGTCTGAAATCAAAGTAGACTTAAATATAAATGGATAAAAGTTAAGGATTTTTAAAGAATTGTAATTGTAAATAGACACTGTTACACTTTAAAGTTGCTGGAGTTGAATATATTATTTGAAATGAGCAATAAAAATGAAATGTTATTTACTCCTTTTCATAATTATTGAAATGCAGATTAAAAGAAGATACCAGAGTGGAAGAAACTGAAATGTTGACAATCCACAAAACCGAGGAGGCTATGGGACATCAGGCAAACTCACACTATGGGTTGGAGAATAACTTAGTGCAGTCTCTTTGGAGAGAATTTAATTCACCAGTGACTTCTGAAAATTTAAAATAACCATTAACCCAATCATTCCACTCCTAAGAATCTGTCCTACAGATAAACTAGTATGCTAAGACATATACATAAAGTTGTTCCCTGAAATATGTTTTGGAAAAGCCAAAAACTGGAAGCAACCTAAATGTCCATAAAGAAGTGGTTAATAATCATGATTCAATCATTCAACAAATATTCAGTACTATTTGGTACTCTTTAAGCAGGCACTGGGGAGATAGCAATAAACAACACAGACAAAAATCTATGCCCTCACAGAGCATGTTATCCCTACAATGGAAAAATATGGCATACCTAAAATATAGAAGGAAGATCTATAAACATTGATAGCTTTTCAAGAGACATGAATAAGTGAAAAATCCAAAGTTCAGAACAGTGTAGCTAGCTAGATAGATAGAGAGCTAGATAATATGATCCCAGTTGGAAAAAATGTGTTGTATTTATTAAAAATTCTGGAGTATATAAAAGGAACTTAATGGTCACTTTGGGGAATGGGATTGAGGTCAGAAAAAAGACTGATTTTAAGTTTTAAACCTTTATATATGTATTGTTTTATTTTGTCACATACATGAATTATTTTTATTTAAAATAACGTTCTGAAATATACTTATGGTTTGGCATCTTTCTGGTTATCCATTGCTGTATGACAGACTACCTCAGAGCATAGCAGCTTAAAACCAACCATTTTATTATATCTCGTGGTTCTGCGGATCACAATTTGTTCAGAGCTCAGGTGGGCAATTCTTCTACTTTAAATGGTATTAACTGATGTTATTCAGTGATATTCAGTTAACCGGTATGGAGGGTTCAGAACAACTTCACTCACATGTCTAGTGCCTTGGCAGGAATGGCTGCACTAGCTGAACTTTTCTGTCTTTAAGTAACTCTTGGAAATCCCATGTGGTCTCTCCAGGATAGTCAAACTTTCTACATGATGACTCAGAGCTCCAAGAAACCAAGATGGAAACTGCAAGTTCTTTAGACCATAGGCCTAGAATAAGCTTGACGTCACTTCTGTCATACTCTATTTATCTTCTATAATGAAGCTGACTAGACTATGAAGTCTAATGCTCTAATTAGATTTAATTAGATTAACTTAAAGCGGCTATAAGTCACTTAAGATTTGGGGAATAGGAATTTGAGATAGACCCAGCTTCTCTATGGGAAGACTGTCAAGAAATTTGTGGCTATCTTTAATCCAATGCAGACATCAAGATCAGTGCCTTAATATAAATTGTATCTTTGATCATTCAAATTAGGACTGAAAAATAGTGTGGATAGTTTAGGATAACTTGAATGAAAACCTAAGAAAAGATAGATTGAAGACATGAATGTGATTTCTTCATATAGGAGGCTGCAGAAAACCTATCAGAGTATTAGAGTGGTAAATCCTTTTTACTTACTCTGACAGATTGATAATGCCTGCCTCTATTCTCCTCCCTACCTTCTTCATCTCTCTGAACCATGTCAGGGTAAAACTCTTATTCCTTTGGTAGGGACTGTGTCTTTTCTTTTTTGGCTCTGTGTATCTCCCTTCCCAAGTAACTGGGACTATAGGTGAACATTGCCATGCCCAGCTAATTATTTTTACTTTTTGTAAAGAGAGGGTTTCACCATGTTTCCCAGGCTGGTCTTGAACTCCTGGGCTCAAGTGATTTACCCACCTCAGCTTCCAAAAGTGCTGGGATTACAAGCATGAGCCACTGCACTCAGCCCAGAACTACCCATTTATGAACTAGGTCCTTAGGTGGTGATTAGGGCAGAAAACAAAGTTGGTAATCTCCATGCAAATCACATATCCAACTTTTTACTTTGGCATTTTACCTTAATCAAAGTAGAATCATAACAATTCATTCTGTAAAGCCAATATTACCTTAATACCAAAAGTCAATAAACACATCACAAGAAAAGAAATATACAGGTCAATATCCCTAATAAATATACATGCAAAAACCCTTAATAAAATGGTAGAAAAGTAAATCCAGCAAGGTATAGAATAAATTATACATCATGACCAACTGTGATTTATCCAAGAAATGCAAGGTTGGTTTAACATATGAAAATCAATCAACGAAATGCACCATATTGAAAGGATAAAAGACAAAAATTTCATGATTATCTCAGTAAATGAAGAAAAGGCATCTGATTAACTCCAACGCCCTTTCATTATGAACACAATCAGCAAAATAGGAATAGAAGGGAACTTCTTCAACCTAATAAAGTTCCTCCTGGGAAGTGGAGGTGGCAGTGAGCAGAGATCGCACCACTGCACTCCAGCCTGGGTGACAAAGTGTTACTCCATCTTGAAAGAAAGAAAGAAAGAAAGAAAGAAAGAAAGAAAGAAAGAAAAAGAAAAGAAAGAAAGAAAGAAAGAAAGAAAAAAGAAAGAGGGAGTGAGGGAGGGAGGGAGGGAGGGAGGGAAGGAAGGAAGGAGGAAGGAAGGAAGGAAGGAAGGAAGGAAGGAAGGAAGGAAGGAAGGAAGGAAGGAAGGAAGGAAGGAAGGAAGGAAGGAAGGAAAGAAACCAAGCAAATGTTTTGAATGCACATTTCTCCAAAGGAGATGTAAAAACAGCCAATAAGTACATGAAAAGATGTTTGAAATCATCAGCCATCAGGGAAATGCAAATCAAAACCACAATAAGAGAGCACTTTACTCCCACTAGGACAGCTATAACAAAAAAGTGGAAAATAAGTATTGAGGAAGATGTTGAGAAAATTGAAACCATTATACATTGTTGGTGGGAATGTAAAATGATACAGTCATTTGGGAAAGCCTGGCAGTTCCTCAAAAGGCTTAAACATAGAGTTAATATGTGACTCAGCAATTTTGAGATATATACCCAAAAGAAATGAAAATATGTCCACACAAAAATGTGTACACAAATATTTATAGAAACATTATATAATAATAGCCAAAAAGTAGAAACAAGTCAAATATTCATCAAATGATAAATGGATAAATAAAATGTGTTACATTTATACCATGGAATATTATTCAGACATGAAAAGAAATAAAGTACTGACACATGCTACAACATGTATACATCTTGAAAACTTCTCGCTCAGTGAAAAAGCCAGACACAAAAAACCACATATTATATGATTCCATTTACATAAAATATCCAAAATAGGTAAATCCATATTGACAGTGGTTATAGCAGCTGGGAGCAAAGGGAAATAGGCACTGACTGCTAATGGATAAGAGGTTTCTTTTTGGGCTGATAAAAATGTTCTGGGGCAGGGTGCGGTGGCTCATTCCTGTAATCCCAGTAATTTGGGGGGCAAAGGTGGGAGGATCACCTGAGGTCAGCAGTTTGAGCCATGGCAGAAACCCCGCTGCACACCCTGTCTCTACTAAAAATACAAAAATTAGTTGGGCATACTGGCATGAGCCTGTAGTCCCAGCCACTCGAGAGGCTGAGTCAGGAGAATCGCTGGAACCTGGGAGGCAGATGTTGTAGTGACCTGAGATTGGGCCACTGCACTCCAGTCTGGGTGACAGAGTGAGACTCCATCTCAAAAAAAAAAAAAAAAAAAGTTCTGGAATTGGATAGTGGTGATGGCTAGACAACATTGTGACTATACTAAAACCCACTAATTATACCCATTAAATGGGTACATTTTATAGTATGTGAATTATATATCAACAAAACTGTCATTTTCAAAAAGTATAATCAGTCCCCACAACCAACTAGGAAAAATGTACTCAATCTTTAGCTTTTACCTCAGCTAGCAGGACTAGTAGCTTGCTTCCCTTTCTTCAGCACCTGCCCCAGGTATTTATTCATTCCTTTATGTCAGAAATATTATATTTACCAGTCAGCCTTGCCCTGAGTGAAGAACACCGGACATTAGAGCGTCCACACTAGTTACACTTTCCCTCGTGTTATGTTTGCATAATGAAAAACTTTCTCAAAAATGAATCAAGCAAGACTCAAAAAACAATCTGAGGCAACAGAGAGAAAGGGAAGTATTGGAGCACAAGCTATAAGTGGTTGGATGGCCTTGTTGTTCCCAAATCCTTCTGTACAATTGAGAATACCCAAGGAAACCTAGACATTCCCTCTCCTACTCTCTTTCATCATGATAGGTGGGGGAGTATTTTTGAAATCTTCCAATTAGAATCTAATCTATTACCAACTCACAATAGTGAATCTGAGACATTCTCAATGAAAATTGGCAACCAGAGAATGGTTCAGGCCTACTTCTGTCACCTACTCTAATATTTAACAACTCTTGCCGTTAGAAACAATTTTGAATATTTATATAGGTTCCTCATGCATCAGGTAAACTAAATAACGTTGTGTTACATCTTCAGTGGAGACTGACAAGCAATACTGTTGATTTACATTTGGAAAATGGTGCCTAGAAGGAAACACTAGTAGGAACTAAGATTTATTCAGAAGATGGCAGATTGTTAGTCTCCAAGCATTTTAAATCCCTCTGAAGATAAGGTTGCCCTAACAGGTCATAGGTCTCTGGGTAAAAGTGCATAAATGGTATGGAGAGATAGTTAAAGAAGGGGAATTTACAGCTAACTCTTGTGAGTTAAGCCACCACTTCCCATAAGCTAACACATTGAGAGAGATTCAGGCAAGTACCACTAACAGAGTCCCCTCCAAGTGGTAAAGCGCTTTGGAAAACAGATTTCCCATGAACCATCACTGCCATCTGCCCAGGCCACCTTACCTAACTGAAATTGATTGGAGACATTCCCACATGTTTGCATTATCTCCGGGCTATTCCATCCTAAAGGGTATAAGGCACAGCCTGAGCTTATCAGCAGCCCTAGAAAGAAAGCATACACACAGGTAGAAAAAAATATAACGTCTTCTGTCACCCCAACATTCCCTTTGGATTAGCTCAGCGCAAATTCTGCCTCCTCAATTGAGCTTACACTTCCCCCTTTACCCTAAATTTCTATGAGAGTTCCAACTCGACAGGACTTTTTTTTTTTTGGCCATGCCACAGGTAGTGGGGTGTAATAGGTAACAGAGGGGACAACTCATAAATTTAAAAAATGTTGAAAACTGAGACAACCCAATAAACTTTTTACAGTCAAAATACTTTAGTCAATGACTTACAAGGCCAGGTTGGCTTTTCCAACTTCTTTTGCTTTGGTCTGATACACAGAGAATAACAATGTAAAGGCTGCTACTCTTTTCCAAAATCCAGCTGTTTCTTAACATCAGGTAGGTCCCTATTAGCTGAAAACATGTAATGATTTCTGTAACATGGAGTCAACTGCTGGACTGATGAGCAGGGAACCACACTCCTCCCCTAATAAATCATTCCAGCTTTATACCAAGCAGTCCTTCCTTCTTTGGTTTCCAAATGCCTTCCACCATGAACCCTTACCCTAAATAAAAGGATTAAAGCCCTTTTATTTAGGTCATTTAGTCATTACAGGGAAATTCTGTTGTACCTTAGTGATAATCTTATTCTTCCAACCAGAGATACAAATCTGGATCTGCTTGCCAACACTGCCTTCTAAGGGCAACTGTGTTGCTCACAACTTTTTCTTGCTGCATATGTTTTCACATTTTATATCCTATGGCTTTTACCCTGCCTCTGGTCACAGAGGATTTTATCAAGCATTGGCATCTGACAACTAAAACAAATTCATTGGCTGGTCAGTGATGGGTGACATTGCAGCCTGGCATGAAGAGGTGACCTGGGTTAGATTCTTGTTTCTGGAATTTTTAATTGAGAAACATAAAGATGACTGGTCTGAAGGTAGTGAGTTGTCTCAATTGATTGTTCACAGTCAGTTATAGATTGAACTTATTGTTCTACTCTTTCCCCCTTCTCACTACTGCACTTGACTAGTCTGTTTAAAAATGGAGGGAAAAAAATCATAAAGATGCTGAGCTAGTTAACAGATAATGCAGAAGTTGAAAACACCCCCACAACACCAGAAGGTAGAATCAAGTCTGTGTCAAGCTAAAGCCAAGTTCAATTCAAAGTTATGAGTGGGTATCAATTCTGGATAAGCTGAGCAAACTGACTGGTAGAGGGAGAGAATAGAGGAGAATAGTGACATGAAGCAGACATACCATGAGAAAAACTCCATACTGTCAATGGAACTGCTAGAAAAAAAGAGAAGCCAGGCCTTCCTGATGGCTTTCCAATTCTACTTTCCTTATGTTTTAATAAATTCCGTTTTCACTGAGGAAACTCAAGTGAGTTTCTGCTACTTGCAAGCAAGAGTCTAATTACAATCACACCATACTTGGGTGTCACACTAATGATCATGGGAGGGACACCTGCCATGAATGTGGATGCAGAAAGTAACACATAGCACAGAACTGTCACAAAGCAGTTGCTTGATTAATGGTGAATGAATAGCACATTTACAGGTTCCAGAGCTCTGGGGCTCAACTGGACAGTGAAAAGCAGGCTGCTCCAGGGACTGCCAGCTTCATCTTCACTTCTCTTTTCTCACTGAGGAAGAAGCCATATATACTCTAAGGAACTCATATTGCCTTCAGATGAATCCTTTAGGAAGATCTCAAAGTAGCCTCCAAGCTTGGCTGCGCCATGGCAACTAGCTTTTCTCAGTACTCATTGAGGCCGCAGAAGAAGAGAAGGACCTTAAGAAATAGCAAGAAGGATTTAAATAAGAAAATATGGAGAATTTACTGACAGTGAGAATGGTTTTAGAAACTAAAACAATGACCAATTAAGGTTAGAAATTCTCTTCAGTGGAATGCTTAAAATTAGAACACATTCTTATCTGTCTCGTGGTATCACAGGAAGTGAAACTGGTCACTCAAAGACCTTTCTAGGCCCTGGAATTCATCCAGTGGTAATACAACAACACCCCCTGTTTTTTCCACAGATAAACTGAAATCCTAGGATATGAAGAGGTCGTCCAGAGTATGCACACTGGGTTAAGGACAAAAGTAGAAATGAAACCTAAGCCTTTTCCTGCTGCCAGTATATACCCTTTGAGGGAAAATTTAATAAAGACTGAGTTTTCCCACACAGGCTAGGAAGAAAAGAACACAAGTTTATAAAAGAACACCAGCTCTATTTTCTAACCTTCACATTCAGATCCCTGGGACTGGCACGAACTCTGCCTTCTCAAGCGGAAACTAGAGCTGGCCAAGTGCCTTTCTTGGCACAGTAGAGGGAACCTTCCATCTTCCTCAGACCCCTGCCCCTCAGATCTTACCATACTGAGGAGCTCAGGTCAAGGATTTCCTTCTCCAGGAAGTCTTCCCTCACCATCCCCAACCCCCAGGCTAAATTACATGCTCCTTCTTTCTGTTCCCATAGCACCCAGCGCTTACTCCTGTGACTAAAATAGTCTGTAATATATATTCTTTACAAAAGTTTATCATCTGCCTCCCTCACTAGAGTGTGTATTCCTTGAAGGAGGGAGACATACTTACCTTCAATTCTGTGTCCTTGGCACATGGTAGATAATAAGTACTTGATAAATGCATCTGTTTCAGAGTATGCACAGGCTATATAACAGACAGTTTCCTTTGCCCACATTGTCCAAGTGGAAAGTCCCTTCTGAAGGGACTCCAATGTCACGGCTGGGAAATCATCCCAGACACCTGACACCGTAAAACAAACAAACAAACAAACAAAAAAACAAAAAAACAAAACAAAAAAAAAACACACAAAACTTAGAAAGGAAAAGGCTTTTGGACATAACCTACCCTAATCTCTCCTTGTTACAGATGTGAATGTTGACACACAGAAAGGGAAAATGATTTACCCAAGGTCACATAGCAGTAACTAGCAATGCCTTTTTTCACTGATCAAAGAGATCATCAACCCTTAAAGGCTCTGTCCTTCTAGAGACATGTGTCCAGGGATGATTACCTCTTGGCAACAATATTTCTAGCAGGCACTAGGAATTTTCTAGGCATTAGATGGAGAGTGACAGCACAACATGGTGGCTTAAAACAATGGGTTCTGTAGTCAGAATGCAGAACTAGACCTGAATTCAAATTCCAGCCCTGCCACTTGGAAGCTGTGTGAGTTTAGGCAAGTTACTTAATTTCTCTGTGCTTCATTCACCTCATCTGTAAAATGGGAGTAATAATAATACACTTGTCCCTTGGTATTCACAGGGGATTGGTTCCAGGACCCCTGCAGATACCAAAACCTGTGAATGCTCAAATCCCTTATATAAAATGATGTAGTGTGCATATAACCTAGCACATCTTCTTGTATATTTTAAATCATCTCTAGATTACTTATAATACCTAGTGCAATGTAAATGGTATGTAAATAGTTGTATTCTTATTGGATTTTTAAAAATATTTTTGAGTCATGGTTGGTTGAATCTGTGGATGCAGAACCTGCAAATATGGAGGGCTGACTGTATTTTATGGAGCTGTTCTAAGAATTAATGAGATTAATATACATAAAGTGCCTCATACATAGAAAGTGCTCAAGAAAAATTTATTATTCTTATGCAGCTGACTCTTCCTGTGGCTCCTCTCCCAGTTTCTACCTGTGTTCTCCATGGTAATTTCTTCCTCACCTCTTCAACCCTTTAACCTCATAACAAATAGCTAAAAAGTCCAAACCTGAACAGGGCTTGATTCAAAAGCCGCCTGGTTGGAGTTATCTTGCAATTTTGCAGAGGTACCTGCTGAAAGAACAGGAATCTCTGCAAAGCATTTGTTCAGCTCTAGTGCATGTAGCTCCATGCTCTGCCCAACCCGCCCTCCCACCCCTGCCATCTTCCTCAGCCCTCCATCCTGCCTTTTAGACAGGTGAGCACATTAGGTTGTAAACATACTTCATGAAGATATTTGACTTGTAACTGACAGCTGATTCCATTACATTTTATCATAGCTGGAGAAAGATGCCCCTGGGAACACATTAAAAATAAAAATGGATTCACTGAGTAATTCATTCTCAATTATATTTGTCTCCAGCAGTTCTCATTAATTTGGAGTTGTGAAGATGTGCTTCAGGTAGCAACAGGGAAGTCATTCACAAGTGTCAGTACCTGCCACCTTCTGAAAGAATGGAGGTTCATTAAAAATGTGGATTTTTGAACTTCAGCCCCAGGTATTCAATTCAGTAACTGCAGCCCAGGACTATGCATTTTAAAAGCACCCTGTAATGTGGAGGTATCTTGTCCTGGTACCAACACTTAAGAAAAACACCACTAAAAATGTTAAAAGCAGAAGCTCTGGTGGCAGAGAAAACTTGTTTAAATCCCAGCTCTGCCACATATGAGCTGCAGCCCTGGCTCTCACTTCTCTTCTGTGTCATTGCTAACTCCCAGTTTGACTTCCGCTTCAACCACATATGCCCCTTGAAGAAGTCTGTTTCAACTGCATATGCTTAGCTGGGAACTTTTCTAATCTCGCGTGCCTCTAGGAAGGAAAAGAAAGCCTTTAGAGTGTGTTACTGTCTTTACTCCCCTACTACACGTGGGCAGGTGTCCAACAGGCTGCCATTTTGTTTCCCTTCCTCAACTGCTCCCCTCCCTAAGGATCCCCTATCAAAAAAATACCAAATGTTCTCCCTGACATAGTTGCCATGGTTTGAATTTACTGAGCTAACCAAGAAGAGGGCTGGAGTTACTTTATTCAGCTTCAGCCCTTGTGGAAACTGGGACACCAATACATACCCTCAAGTGCAAAATCTAATACAGAACTTGGAACCCTCCCTCCAGCCATACCACAGCTGCTCTCAACTTTCCCCTCTTCCCAGCATTACTAGTTACCTATATCCCAGCTGCTATATAATCCTCTCCCAACTACACATTCTCAAATAGGTAGATGCCTAATCTTTGTCTTCTGGCAGGGATAACCTCCTCGTTGGGTATTACCAACCCCCATTGCACACCCCTCCACTATTCACAAGTGTAACTGTTGGGTGGCCATTTGTTAAACTTCCTGCTCTCGTTCTCAATTCTTTTATCTTTGCATAGCTGCCAATCCTGCTTTCCAAACATAATTATTGGGTAGCTTGGAATTACTGCCCTGAGCAGAAGCCTAGTATGGGCTAATTTGTTATTATAACAATTTTGACTCAAACACAAACCAGAGGAAAATTTACAAACCTGACTTTCAACTATATCTCAGCTTTCCCTTCCTAGGGAGTTCCTTCACTTACCTCCCCCATTCATTCTACCCCATATTCCTCTTGGAGTTACAGGATAGTTCATACCTGCTAAAGATGTCAAAAGTAGATCAGGGAAGGCTTCACAGAAGGACTGCATTGGACCTGGCCTTTGAGAGATAGGTAGATATTTACAGGGAGGGATAGAGGAAAAGGGAATTCCAGAAAGAAGCAACACCCTAAACAAGGCTGAGCAGAGTTTCTCAAATTTTAGTGTGTCCTGGAATCATGATAGTGAATGGTAAGTAACAACTCCCAGACAGTTGTTACCTTTTCAGTGGGGACAAGGGAATGTTATCAGGGTATAAAGGAGGCTTCCGCTATATTGCTAATATTCCATTTCTTACACAGAGTAGTGAGTACATCTGAAATATTTTATAACATATTTTCAAAAACATATGAGCATGAGAGGTTGTATATTATGCACTTTAGCAGGCCCTGGTGCAGTCTGTAGGACTAAGGAATCTGTAATGACAAGCACCCCAGGTAATTCTTAATCCAAGTGGTTCATGGACCACTCTGGAAAACACTGTGATAGCATTTCTTTTCCAACAGAGAAAAGAAAAAAAATCAAGAGCATCAGTGTATGAAGCACAGGATTGAGAGTCAGGAGTCCTGGACCATATTCTCAGCTCTGCTCCAATTTGCTACACAAGTCTTTGCTAGTGGGTTAACTTCCCTGAATACCACTTCCCAAACAGAAAATCACTTTCATAATCCTTTCTCAGCATGGTAAGGATAAATAAAATGATATCTGGTGAAACTTTGAAAGATTTTCCGGAAAAAAAAATGGTTTCCAGAGATGATAATGATTTTTAGAAGCATGGCACTCTTCCTGAAATCAAGTTCTCAGTGATATGCCTCCAACGGCAACTTTTATTCAGTTTGAAGCATATAATGTTAGGATCTTATATGGGGAAAAGCACTGGTGTGTTGAATGCTGTTCTCTTAACAATAAAAAATAATGTTCAGGGTAGTGATCTTCCCTTGGGCTGGGGAAAGGGAACACACATACACATCAAAGTCACTGGGGAGATTTCACTAAATGTGCAGTCTTACACCTGTTGTTGTGTATGTCAAAATGGGAAACAAGACCAGAGAGTTGGAAAGCTCACATTTTTTAAGCACCCCAGGTGATTCTGATACACTCCTTGGTCAAGAAAGATTTTTGGCCTCCCATGAGTAACCTGATCCAAGATCTTACATTGTTTTCCTGCCAAGAAGTTCCTTATATTTACTACTCACCTATTTGTTCTTTGTTTAGCTCTCACTGAAGATAGAGGATCTCATAAGCATCTTGCATATGTATACACAGGGGAATGTGAATAATGGCCATGTTCTCAGGGACTGGGAGCCAGCTGTTTGGAAATCTCAGCATCCCCAGTGTTGAAATAATCTCCTGGCCAGGTGTTTCCTTCATTGATTGGAACAGGGCATGGAGGTCCCAGTGGAAGGCTCTCTGGACCCGAGGCTTGTCCAGATGGATCAGCTACAGGTGGAGCAAATGGGCCCCATGGGCCCCATCAGGTCACCTTGCTGAGTATGAGTCAGGCCAGCAGCTCTTTATTTCTTCCTGTCTCTCCCACTTCCCACAACTCATCTCTGTGGGCAGCCGCCAAATGGGGGAAGAAGAGTCAGGTGGGGGAGCGGGTAGTTCTTAATGGATACTCCATCTCTTCAGTGGTTTGGGGTCTGGGAGAGAGAAACCAGACCTGACAGAAATTGACTCCTCCTCCAATGTATTTCAGTTAATGCACTAGCTGCTGAGAAGCGGCCAGGCCTGAAGCAACAAAATCAATTCTCCACAGCTACACAAGTTTGAACTTAATCTCCCAAACTCTTTCCCTACTGTCTTTTATCCATTGGGCCCAAAATGCTGCCCAGCCATGGTTTCCTTCCACTGGCAAAGCCTGTCTCAGAGGGTCAGGCCGAAGATGTCCAAAGATCTTTAGGTCACAGTCATATGCCAAGGGGCTTCTAGTAAGTTCATCCAAGCAACCCTCACCATTCTTTCACATCTGATATAACCTGGACAGCCACCAGTCTCTAGAAAGGAGGCAGGAATGGTTCTTAATTGACTGGTGTTACAGATGGGGAAGCTGTGGATGTCTAGTGATCTGTCCCAATATCAATTCCCTGCCCAGGGATAAACCTGGTAGCACACCCAGGGTCTTGAAGATTTGTAGGACTACTGCCAAATGGCATTTTCTTCTTGAGCTTTAAAGACCCTCATCTACATATGAACACTGTGACTATGTTCCTATGAGCAAGGCTCTTGTGGATATAGAATGGCAGAATCATGTGAAACTAAAATGATGCTCATGTTTTTATTTCCTCTATATGATACCTGCCACTCAAAGTTCTGTCCCGCCCAAGCTGTGAATATCCAGATCTCCACTACCTTCCCACATCCCCCATCAACAATTTCATTTGAGTTTCTATACCTAGTAGGTGAAATCAACTGAAATACATCATATGGAGAATTACGAATGCTTTGTGAAAGTCTCAGTTGAGCCCAAAAGAGGAAGCAAGCTGGGGGTATGGGAGCTGCTTTAATGTGTGGAATCGGATGGAGGCTGTTGCTAGGCTTTCTGATTCTTGACAGTCAGCCCCTCCTCACTCTGCTGGAAACTCTTAGAAATACAAGTGAAACTAAACTGTCACTCTTTTGTCAGAAGAGATGAGAACTCAGGGTGCTAACATCCCTGCATGGAAGCCTGGAAAAAGTGGAAAAGATGTGAACTAATCCAGCTCTCACACATTCAGTTTATCTCAACATATGCTAGATATTGCCTTAGCCATGCATTCATTCTTTCTACAGTTACTGAACATCTGCTTTGTGCCAGTCACGGAACTGGGCTCCAGGGCTATGAATACGAATTGCAAGGATGATCCCTCTGCCCTATCAGCCAAGTGTCACTTCCTGAAATAATGTGTTCATTGCAGTGCTGAGTTAATTATAGCATGTTTAAAAATAAAAGTGAAAGGTAAGCCTAAGACCTATTTGTAATACCCATTGAGCTTCGAAAGCCAGCTAAAATAATTGGCTTAGATCAGCCTTAGCAACTGGTGTAGTATTACAGTTTTCAAAGGGAAGAAACTAACCTAATTATACATTCCAATGTGGCTAAAAACCCATTAGTGGCTAAACGGTGGGAAAAATCAGAAATGAAGGAGGCTAGAATGGTAATTCAGATTTAAAACTTTTAAAGTCTGAGAAAAGAGGAAACCAGAAAGCATCACCTTAATTGGTATTACAAAAAGAGTCTGATGCTTTTCATAATCAGGCCAGGAAACCATGGTAGCCTAGCCCAGGGTTTCCCAAACTTGGAACTATTGACATTTTGGCTGGATACCTCTTTGTGGTTGTGGGGGAGTGTTGTCTTCGTCTTGTGCATTGTAGACGTTCATCAGCATCCCTCACCTTTACCCACTGGATGTCAGTAGAACCCTCCCCAAGTTGTGACAGTTTAAAATGCCTCCAGACATTACCAAATGTCTTCCAGGGGGAGGGGCATGCAAAAGTAGTCCCCATTGAGAACCACTGTCTTAGCTCATCACTGCCATCTCACTCCAAGGCCACCTGAATGCAGTCATTGGGCAGAAGAAAGAAAGATCAGATCTGGACTATATCACCAGGGGACAAATTCAAAGGAAGTGAAGCATAGGAAAGGTCATGTCATTTTCCCACTATGGTCACACAGCAACTTGGTGAAAAAAACAGAAGTGAAATCCAAGTTTCCTGGCCCTAGTGACCCACACTGTCATGCTAATGGAGATAATAATGATAATGAATTGGATAATAATTCTAAAACTCTGTAACAACAAACTTCAGCGGTAGATTCTACCAGCACTTTTTTCCAGTGCCTAATCTAGGTTTTGCAAAATAGTCAAATATTCACATATATATTTTCCTTTCTAAATTTGGTTTTTCTTCTCAGACGTTCAAATTATACAGCTCTCATCGTCTTTCTGAAGTCTCCCATTTTTGCATTTTGTTTTTTTCTAGCCAGTCCACACACTGCCAGTATCTCAGGTTCCCTTCACTAAAGTTAGGGGGAGCCTGAATGAGGGGAATAACAAGTAAGGTGGGTCAAGGTCACAAGAAATCTGGGTAGACTGCTAATAGTTGCCAGACAGGGCTAGCCTTAGATGTGTTCCAAATAAGTAGTCATCTACAGTTTGTCTCATACCTAGCATTTCACTATTAGAGGTGTATTTCTTTGATGAGAACTGTTAGTAATTTGTACCTGTGTGTATGTGTTTATCAGATCACTGTTCTCTGAGATAACTACTAGAGAGCAGGACTACTAGAGATTAAGTTTATATTGGAGCAGTAATACTAGAGTGTATGTTGCTGCCTCTGTAAGGCAGATATATTAATAGATAATGTTTTTAAATGGGCTACCTGCAGGCAGATGAAGGTAACAAAAATAGAGGGTAAACAACAGATATCAACTCTGCCTACTAGCCAAATTTACTGTGAATAAAACTCTGATATTGATTGCACTTTGGGAAGTCCTAGACTAAAATTTTAAACGAGACTTCATTCATAGCCTTAGAGTTGGACAAAGTGAAGGGGATGAGAATGGGTTTCCCCATAAGGCTACACTCCCCACTCCTCCCTGCCCCAAAGCTACCCAACCCACTCAGTCCTAAAAGCACAGTCTTACCTCCAACAAATTGCGCTGCTCCCATGCAACGTCCCATCATTCTGGAGATGAGCTCCTCCATGCAGCAACCCAGGACAGCAGCTAGTGCCACCAGGAGTAGCAGAGCACAGCCGGCACCTGTCACCACCGTGCACATCTGCCAGGCCAGGCTTGGGATGGCATTGAAGCTGGCATAGCGCCCACATTCTTCCACCATGATCAGACTGTGTCCCTCTCCCCGCACAGGGTAGTTGCACCTCCGGAATGTACTGAATGACACTGGCTTCCCCAGCTGGGATCCAAAGAGCCAGTAAGGTAGGAAGTAACTGGTAGAACTGGTCACGGCAGTAACAAGGGACAGGAAGGCCCAGAGGGTTCCCACCATGGTCAGGCTGCTCCTCATGGTCACAGGTTTCTCTGCAGGGATGGGGAGATGAGTTGGATCACAGCACCAAATGCAGTAAGTTACCATGTAGGCTCCACTGGCCTGTTTTTCATCTGGTTGGCCAGTCCTGGGGCTCAATTATGTGCCACTTGTTCATTGCTTCTAGATAAGATTATTCTCTCGAGGACCATTTGGATCCCTGTGGGATTTTGCTTTTCAGTACTTTTCCCACCTTCCCTTCCTTCTGCCTGATTTAGAGTTCTATGGTCTTTAGGCTGCAATGGAGGAACCAGATAACTGAATTAGGGTCTGCTCTGCCAACTCAAATACAGCCGGATCAGACAGCTTTTAACTCTTGACATACATTGTGGAACAAGTGGCAGGAAAGGAGACTAAATGAAAACAAGGCTGCTGTCCCGGCTTCCAGCTGAATGGACTTCCTGGCCTGGTAGCTTGGAAGGAGGCAATATCTGAAGAGGATCAGGAACAAAGTTGTTTTCAGTGAGTGAAGGAGAAGGAAGACAACTTAGCAGGACCTGCCCCTACTATAAGGGGTAAGAGGGAAAGAGACCTCGCCATGGAGTTCCAGGTTGTTCCCATTTGACTTTGGTAAGATGTCCAGCAGTGTGTTAGTGTGGGCTTTTCAACTGGGATGCATCAGCCAGGTTAAAATGGATAGAATAAAATAAGGGGTGTCTAGTCTCATACCCTGTGCTTGTCACTGAGAGAGCACTGATCAGTCACTTTTCCCACAATTGAAATGGGAGGCAAATTTCCAACCAGGAGAGGTTAACTCTGGACTGGCTATTAAGAAAAGCTTCCTCGTCCTTTGCTGGATATAATCCAAAAAGCTTCTCAAAATTCTGAAATAGATCAGGATCAGGCACTCCCTACCTTGCAGAAGGAACATATAGCTGTAAGGACCTTTCAAGGTCCTTTTTGGAACAAGTAATCTTGTAATCAAGACGCTGAGAGTCTTTCCAGATCTAATTCCTCAGCTCAGCTCACAAATGGTTTTCACAGACCCCTCTGTCAAAAATCAACAACTTTCCTCCCAACTCCATTAACCTGCCATTGCTTTCTGGCCTGTTTCTCTATTGGGCCGGCTAGAGACCACACTGCAGCTTGATGACAGGACTGTGAATGTCTCCAGCAGGCAGATGGTGGAATATGTTTCAAAAACTTCTCCATGATTCACCACCATTGCTTAAAGTTATATGTGGTGGTGTAGAGGACAGGGAAGGAGGTTGGGGGACCCAAAGCAGGGGAAGTACAGGAACTGGCTGTATGGGGTCATTGCCACATTCCTAATTTTAGACACTGACAGGAACAAGCAGCAGAGGTACTAAGTGTCTCAGGGTCTCAGTCATGAGCCCTTTCACAACCATCGTCAAACAGTGCCTGACACAGAGCAGGCAGTTCAATTCACGTTTGTTTAGTGAAAGCCATTTCATAGAATCATTCAATTTCCAGATGGGTAGGGAACTTAATGAATCATTTAATCCAACCTTCTTGTTTTACATATGGGAGAATTTGGTCCAGTAAAGGAGGAAGTGATTTTCTTCAAGTCACAGAGTAAGCAAGCAGCAACATCAGAACCAGAAACTTGATCTGCAGATGCCTAGGCCAGTACTTTTCTACCACGCAATGTTAAACTACCCCCTCTCCATCACTTTACAGATGGGAATATGGAGAGGAAGTGATTTACTCAAGGGTGAAGGGCTAGTGAGGTACACTGGCCAGATCAGAGCCCAGTTATTTGATTCTTAATATAATGCTCTTTTTTTACTCAACCACAATTCCCCTCTTGATACATATGTATTTTGTGCTATGTGTTTTGTGCAGGAAGGGAGCAGAGATCGTAAATTGCAGGTGCTTACTCTGGAATGTTAGGGCTTGGGAAGAAAGTGCCCTGAGCTGGGCCCCTGGGAATTAGGCTTTGTGGCTGAGAATGGGAGGAATGAGAGAAAGATGTGATGAGGGATTGAAAGGCAACAGGGGGAGAAGTGGAACTAGTTTTGAGTAATTGCTGTTAGACAGCAGGTATGGTTGGCCGCAATGAGGTAATGCCTCTGCTTGTTATATTAGAGTTTGTAAGATTACAAAAAGTGCAAGCAGCCCTCCGTGACAGACTCATTTCCTGATGAAGAAGCCCAGGCCAGAGGAGGAGAGGAAACAAGCTGACAAACAGCTATTAGCTGTGTCATCACAATCCCTTCCAAATCCGTTATTGTATGTCCTCTGCCCAACGGTCTTCTTAGGTTAGTAAGAAAGATATTATCCCAAATTTACAAATGAGCAAATTGAGTTTCAGAAAGACAAGTGACCTACCCAAGGGTACACAGTGATTCAACGGCAAGGCCATAATTTCTCACTTCTCTTTTACCTGAAGGCTTCCCCTACAGTATTACCCCAAAAGTATTACAATTAAAAGCCTCCATGATTTCCCATAGAGAATTAAAAAAAAAAAAAGTTGAAGAATCAGGAAAGAATTCCAGGGAAGACAGAAGGAAACCCAAATTCTCCAAACATAGTGCAAACACCGTCAGGGCAAGAACATGATTTCTTTCAATCTCAGCACTTGCAGTCAAAACTAACTCCAAATGTCCCTCATGGACATCATCACCTGGAGATCAAAAGTCCCAGTATGAAGCAAAAAGAACAAATCTGGAAGCATCATACTACCTGATTTCAAACTATACTATAAGGCCAGTCACCAAAAGAGCATGGTACTGGTATAAAAATAGGCACATAGACCAATGGAACAGAATAGAGAACCCAGAAAAACCCAAATACAGCCAAACGGTCATTGAGAAAGCAAACAAAAACAAAAAGTGGGGAAAGGACACCCTTTTCAACAAATGGCGCTGGAATAATTTGGCTAGCCACATGTAGGAGAATGAAACTGAATCCTCATCTCTCACCTTATACAAAAATGAACTAAAGATGGATTAAGGACTTAAACCCAAGACCTGAAACTATAAAGATTCTAGAAGATAACATTGAAAAAACCCTTCTAGACATTGGCTTAGGCAAGGATTTCATGACCAAGAACCCAAAAGCAAAGGCAATAAAAACAAAGATAAACAGCCGGGACCTAATTAAACTAAAAAGCTTTTGCATGGCAAAAGGAATGGTCAGCAGAGTAAGCAGACAATCCAGAGTGAGAGAAAATCTTCACAATCTATACATCTGACAAAGGACTAATATCCAGAATCTACAATGAACTCAAACAAATCAGTAAGAAAAAGAAAACAAACAATCCCATCAGAAAGTTGTCTAGAGACATGAATAGACAATTCTTAAAAAAGGATATACAAATGGACAACAGACATATGAAAAAAAAAATGCTCATCACCACTAATGATCAGGGAAATGCAAATCAAAACCACAATGCAATGCCACCTTATCCTGCAAGAATGGCCATAATCAAAAAATCAAAAAACAGTAAATGTTGGCATGGATGTGGTGAACAGGGAACACTTCTACACCGATGGTGGGTGTACACTAGTACACTGTGGAAAACAGTGTGGAGATTCCCTAAAGAACTAAAAGTAGAACTACTATTTGATCCAGCAATCTCACTACTGGGTATCTACCTAGAGGAAAAGAAGTCATTATTGCAGCGACCTGGATGAGATTGGAGACTATTATTCTAAGTGATGTAACTCAGGAAAGAAAAACTAAACATCATATTTCTCACTGGTATGTGGGAGCTAAGCTATGAGGATGCAAAGGCATAAGAATGACACAATGGACTTTGGGGAGTTGGGCGGAAGGTGAGAGATAAAAGACTACAAATATGGTGCAGTGTTTACTGCTTGGGTGATGGGTACACCAAAATGTCACAAATCACCACTAAAGAACTTACTCATGTAACCAAATATCACCTGTACCCCAATAACTTATGGAAAAATAAAATTTTTTCAAAAGTCCCAATGTAACAACCAGTAGGAGGGGCAGAGAACTTAAGGCAGAGGATCGGACTATCTCTGTGTAGTACCGAGACTACAGTAGAAATGAGGGGAGGGGTTGTAATATATGGTTGTCCTCACCTGTGACAAATGAAGCTGTTAAATTAAACTATCAACTACTGTTACCATGATTTCAGTTTAAAAGTAACATTTTTGAAGCCAAGACATAGGAAGGCAAATTCTCAAAATTCAATTTAAATTAAATATGTTTAGCTTTAGAAAAACTCATTATCCTTCAGAATTTAGATGAAGTACTTTCAACTTTACGGAAAATTCATAGCCTTTATTTCATTTATGACTAAGGTGACCAACCATGTCAGTTTCCCTGGGACTCAGAGGTTTCCTGGGATGTAGAATTTGCAGTGATAAAACCAGGAAAGTCCCAAACAACCTTGGATGAAATGGTCACCCTATTTAGGACTAGAGATGTTATGGGCTAGCACGATCCATGGACAGCAGTTTAAGAATCACTGCCACAGATAATTCTTTAATATTCTCTTTTCAGGACTCAAACAATATAAAGTTAAAAGTGACCATGGAATTAAACATTGAAGATATGAAGTTTATATACTTTAAATGTAAACCTTTCTAAATCATAGACTTCACTTGAATGGAGTCAAGGTAGAGATCTCAGAGACCCAATTGCTTAATAGTTTCTGAACACAATATGAGTCTCAGCCCAACTTCTCTTGTGGCTGGATAGAGAAGCCGCAGGGCACATGTAGTCTGTTCACACACACTGCTTTATGTTCACATGTGGTGGACAGTGAAGTGTATTCTAGAAAATGCTTTTAGTTATGCCACCTGCAATGGAGTAATCTCCTTCATGACAACCCTCCCAAGCAATCCAAGTTCATTCCCAGAAACCGGCTAAGTCACTTTATATTTACATAACTAGAAATCACAAACAATGCTACATTTTATTCTATCTTAATTCCTGTTGTATACTTCATGTATGTAACAGCTTTGTTTCCCTGTCCTAGAATTTCCAGCCAAATAGCCACACTGGGTTTCAGGAACCAAGAACTCACCCTGATGCTCCTGCTGAGTGGTCGAGTTACCAGGCATTGATAGGACTGCAGCTGAACCTCTCTCTCTAGGTGTCACATTATCCCTCATTCCTCGGGTTTTTTAATCTGCTAGATGGGTCACAAGCCTGTTTCCGAGATTGGTTGTATGAGATGCAGTGAATGCTGCCAGAAAGTTGTAATAAATAGGATAAAAGCATGAGTTCTGTTCTGAATTTGCTATCCTTACTAAAGCCTAATGTTTGCTCATCTTTAGAGATAATGCTAGCCATTCTAGCACAGCCTCGTGGGTAGAAGTCACCTCAACCTATATGATGCAGGAAACCCACCTAAACCACACATGGCAAATGGTTATCTCTACTACTTTTAAAGAACTCTAGGAAAGGGGAATCTATAATATCTCTGAGTAGCTTAACAACTCTCACTGTCAATAAGGGATTTGTCACATGCCTTTATAAACTTTGCTTGTTGCAACCTAAGGCCAGATCCTTTTGTTGGGTCCTCAGAGGGAATGGAGAACAGCTAGCCACCATCTTCCAGATGAGAGCCCTTCATCAACTTGATTGCTAGCAGGAGATGAGATCTTTAGCCTTTTTCGCCATAATGAGCATTCTCCCTCTCCCTGTGGTGTCCAATTGCCAAGCCTTTAATAATTCGTTCTCACTCTTTTTTTCACTCTCTTGTATACCTGCTCATGTATGGGCACTTACAATGAAGTATCAGTGAAAGTGAAACGTTGCTTTTATATTTCTCTTGGTGGAGAAGAACAAAGCTACTCCTTCCTCTATCACCTCCTCCCCAGTACCCACAGAAAAAGACACAAATCCTTTTGTTCCCAGTTGAGCTTGTTGTGCAACTTCTGAGTTAAGGAAAGCACTGCCTTTCCCAGGGTAAGAGGGTACAGGCAAAACAGTAAGCAAATTAAAGACTAGAACATGAAGTGGTAAGAAAGGGAGTCAGTGACTTAACAGCTGCTGAGAGAAACATGCTTGCAAGACTGCTGGTTTAGGACTGGTCTGTGAAGAGAAGCTTTCTTGGCACTGGTGTTGGCAAAGGAATGTGAACAGGCCTTTCTCCTCACGCCCCCAGACAGTGTGCATTGTCTTCCTGCCAATCCTGTTACAAATACATCCTACCCAGAGTTGAGACTTCCCTAGGAAATGAACGAGATATGCAGGCATATGTTTCCAGTGGGTAAATAGAGTCCTGCTCCACAGAAACGTGTTGGACTGATGTGACTCCTTATATCAAGTTGGGTATATGAGCAGCCTGACCATGCTAGATCTGTCTGTTTCAGATGTTTCAGACAAAGCTTTAAAAAAAAAATACTGCTACTCCCCCAACATTTCTCTCCTCATGTTCTGCTACCTATCTCCCTCAGGGGTTTCTTCTCCCCTGGCTACCTCCATTATGAGAAGTGCTCTGAGTTCTCCTGTGCCTGAAATCATCTCACGATGTACTCACTCAAAGGGCTTTATTTTCCATTTCTACCTTGGTGACTCTAAGAAGATCTCTCTTTTGACTTATGTCTTTTATTTCAAATTCCTCAGATTTCATGTTTGCTGAACCTCTTTCTGGGCCTTCTTCTTCCTTCCCTCCTCTTTTAGTTTGGGGTAGAAAGACTAGTAAAACTGTGTTGGGTGAGTTTATGTGTTTATTTGCATCTCTCCATCCACAGGTGGGAATGCTCACAAGCTGGTAAGTCATTAAAAGGCAGGAAGCCAGAGACTAAGTGGAGAGAAAGGACTAACTGAGCAATTGATAACTTTGAAATGATCAACTCTAAATAAATATATTTGACGATGCAGAGACAAAGTGAGCTCAGAAAAAGAACCTCTACATCAGGTCCTGGGCTATTTCCTTTCTCCAGAGTTTGAGACTGAAAAGGTAGGAACTAGAATAACCTCCCCAAATTTCATATCAGCTTCTCTCTTCTTCCCTCTCCCCAAGATGCTGCTCCTTGAGCTCCCCATCTGTCCTATGATTTTAAAAGTGAGGTGCCAATAACAGAGCTTCATCTCAGTTCTTATTCTGGCTAGACAGGTGCCATCATCTTCAGTGATAAGCTGGTTAGCTACGAGTTCTGTCTCACACTCTCAGCTAGTTAGAAACTACCCCTATCAAGATCCCTGGCAAGACACTGTTAAGTTCTAAACTCCAGCCATGTTATTGTTGCCTATTAGTCTCTCTACCCCATTGTATAAGCTGGAAATAAAATGTCACCACAGCTGACCACTTCCATTGAGTGAATCTGGCCTATATGGGAAGAAGATGGGCTGATTGCTTTTCCAATCACTTCAGAGAAGTTGAGAGGCAGCATGGTATATCAAGAATGTTTCTCAACAGAATCACTTTCAATGCTTGTTTAGAATCACTTTCAATGCTTGTTCAAAATGCAGACTATGTCACCCCCTCCTAGATTCACTGAATTCGAATTTATGGGAATTCATACTGTTAAAAATCCCCAATTGATTCTAATGGGAACTAATGATTGAGGAATACTGTTTTAGTGGAAGAGTCACAATTTTGAAATCAGATCAGAGACAGAGGCCTGAAGTCTGCCCCTTACAGGCTATATGCCCATGAAAAGATCACTTAAAATCTGTGAGTTTTGGTTTCATTTATAAAATGGAAATGATTAAGCATAAAATTCAAGTGAAACAGCATCTGCACTATACCTAACACTACAGTAGGTATCAATTCTCTCCCTTTCTACCAGAAAAGAGACCCTATTCTCTCATAAGTAATGGAAAAGATTTGAAGCCACATAAGAATTAGAACGTCTCTCCTTTCCCCTTTCTCTGCCCACAACCACTCCCTGGGTGATTTTTCCTCACCCCTAGGCTTCGTTCTATTTTCAGTTCCCCACGACAAAATGAAACCACTTGGCCGAGTGTTCTTTGCAAGAATGGATTTGTAGTTTAAGTATCTCAGGTTCTTTTGGAAATTGTCATGCCTTGGCGCACATAGTAGGAACTCATAAATATTTACCGAATGGATGCATTCTTTTATTTCCAGCCTGAGAGGCCTCAATATTTGCATTTCAGTTTAACTTCATTACCCCATTTCAGTCGCATAACCCCTCAGATTTAGGCAAATCTAGATCAACCTACCACATTAGCAAACCGGATCCATTTTTACTTGTATAGACAGGTCATAACAAAATCACTCTCTCCACTCCCAGAAACAGGCACTTCCTCTCCTCAGGTTACCAACTCCCCTGGGGAAACCAACTAGCGCTTAACCCTTAGGTCCTCAAATCTTGTCAATATGAAATAGGAATCCAGCCCTGATTCATCGTAGCCTCTGTGCAAACAACGGACTATGAAGAAATAAAAAAGCACCAGGCTGCCCTTGGGTAGAAAACGGCTTCTCTGAGCTTTGAGATGAAAGGACAGGAAACCTGAGAAAGGAAAGGGAGAAGGGGGGCTGAGCAAGGGGAGAGCAAAGCAGTTTCTTATCCAGCTGTTTGAATTGCATTTGGCCCAAGTTGCATATTTACCTTCTGACCACGAAGGCTGACTGACTTGTTCCCTCTCTTCAGGCTCAGATCTCAGAAACAACTTCTCCTCACAGCTTGTTAAACAAGGATGGGAATACTAGCTGCCCTTTGCAGTGATGCCTGAAAACCTTGCTTTACCTTTGGGAGAAAGGGGCGGAGTCCAACCTAATGGGGATTAACTCCAAACACGCTGGAGGCTATAAACCCAGCCTCAGACATACAGGCACTTGAAATAGAAAGTAGCTTAGCGGGCACAGAGTCCCCAAACCTCCAGCCTCACAGCGGACAATTCAATTCAGCTGTGTGTGTGTGTGTGTGCGTGTGTGTGCGCGCGCGCGCATGCGCGCAGGCATGCCCGCTCTTGAACTGCGTTATGTTACTTCCTCACTTGCTGCCCAAAAGCCTGCTGAGGAACAGAGATTATCTCTAATTTTCCTCCAATGACCTAAATAATCTCTACCATGGTAGGCAGCAGACCCATGTGGCTAGAAGTGACTGAGAGAACACATGCCTAAATAGAATAAGACAGAACAATCTCTTCTCCCCAAACTGATTTCCATTGCCTGATGGGGAAGATGCTCCCGCAGAGCAATCTTTGGCTCCAAGATGTAATGAGCTTACATTTAAGAATTTGTGGAAATCATACATTGAAAGGAATAACTAACATATTTTTATAGTAATAATACAATCAAAAGTCAGTGTTTAATTTATCCCAGTGCACTAATAACTGCTCCTCTGCTTGGGAAAAGAGCTGAGTGGTCTGGAGATGAATGGAGCTTTGCCTGATGTTCTACTCCAAACTGATGTCATATTTCCCACGTGTGAATGTCCCTGACACTTCATATTTTAGGAAACTTATTATCTTCTACCTTGTATTATTATTATTATTGTTATTATTATTATTTTCATACATGTCTCTTTTCCCCTCCTACATGTCCTGTGAATGGGGCACTTTGTTGAACAAATCCAAATGAATTAGAAGGAAGAATGGTTCCCTTAACAGAGCACACTGGACTGATCCAAAGTATCTATGCTTCTCTGATGGCCCAGTTCCCTCACCAGAATTCTACAAAGGTGATTAGGCCTATTGTCTGGCATTTTGTGGCAATAATTCAAAATATGTCCATAAGTTAACATATTAAGTGTACCGTGATTCTTTAATGAACTTACAAAGTTTCTCCTGCCTTCTGTGTATACCACCTGTATCCTGCCTTTTATCAGTGATATAATCTTATATTAATGCATGTATTTGTCTATCTAGCAACTTTCCATCAGCAATTTTTACCGTTTTGTTCTACGACACAGTAATAAATCACATTTCCATCTGTAATCATGGCTTACTGAGGCCATCATGTTTCTGGGGGAAGCACAGATGACCCCTTAGGTAGAATGTCAGACTTTTGGCAGTGTAAGCCCCCCAACTAAGTTTTAATCTCCAAACTGTCATTCCCTTAAGAGCCATTGCTTCAGACATAGGATTATGTAAAAAGAAATGTTAGGCCCTCCTTCATTAAAAATAGGTTAATATTAACTGACACATAGTAACTGTGTGAGATATGGCTGAAAATGTTGACATATAAAAAATAGATTATCCCCACTCTATGCACAGCCGTAAATATTGCCCTTTGCTTAGTGACTACACCTGTCATTTGGGGAACCTATCATTATTTGAAACTCTAAGAAGAGTACCATTTTGCTTTCGTTTTACTTTCTTCTTTTTATCCTCTTTTCTCTATAGACACTTAAGTGTATAATAAATAATAATCTAATTTATTGGGCAAAGTTTTCTTTCCTGTTCTTAACAGCTGAACGCTCTCTCAGAAAAAAAAAATTGCTTGCATCTGTGGCTCTTGATGTGTTTTCAATTAAAAATGCTCTTCAGCCATGCTTTCCTAAGATTATGTGGAAAGGCTTGAGAAAGGAACACTTCTTGTAATGTATTTAGGGGACGGGATGGTGCTAAAATGGGTATTGGAAAGGAAACTAGGGAATACCTAAATCCTGCCTTTGATCAGTCTGGAATAAGAGATTCTGCAAGGGTAAGATATGGGTGACAGGTGATTCTGATATATGCCCCCATCCCCATCCCTCATTTGCCAAACACTGTTGCATACAATAGCATTTCCCAAATGAGATCAACACCCCCACAGCATTTTGCAGTCTAGACAAGAGGTCAGCAAGCCAGAGACTGTGCATGCCAAATCCAGTAGGCTGTCTGTTTTTGTAAAGTTTTATTGGCACACTCCCACTGTTTATTCACTTATGTATCATCTATGGCTGCTTTCACGCTACAGTTGCAGAGTTGAGTAGTTGTGACAGAGATCTTATGGTCCACAAAGCCTAAAAATATTTACTAAGTGACTCTTTACAGAGAAAAGATGTTGACCCCTGGTTAAACACACATCGATAGATTATGGTAGAGACATTATATTGATTATGATGAGAAAGAGGTTGGAAAGGAAGGGAAAATGGTGAAATAAAAAGAAATACTGCTTACTGTCAGCTTTGTTAAGGTGCCAGTTAACCCACACTAGTTAAAATCTATTCCCTGTGAGTTAGCAACACACTGGAATTCAGCTAAGCCAAACATTTGGTAGTTTTATGAAAATGTATTTTTCTGTTAATTATCCTTTGAACCTCTGTTGATGTTGTTTTCCAACATATTTTAAGTTATTTTTTCCTCTTTTGTCAAAGTTTCTTCTTCTCTTATCAGTATGTTCTGTTGTAGTCTTCAAAGACAGAGCATTTATTTTGTAAAAAAAAAAAAAAAAAAAAAGAAAAGAAAAAATCATTTCTAGAGTCCCATTGCCCTTGAACTTTGGGAAATTTGTATATACGTGTTTGCAAATTTAAAATCATGTGAACTCCATGACCTCTCACCCATACAGGTTGGATATGGAAGGTACTCCTTGCCTAAACTATAGTTTCAGTTATAGATTGAAAACCTAGAGATGAAACTTATATTTCTTTAGTATATAAAAATGAGAACCAATAACTCTCTTGTTGAGTTTCCTTTTTGACCTCGAAGGATGAACTGATAGTGTTAAGCAGTGATGTGGTGTGTTGGTAAACATTTAGTAACTGGCTTCAGGAGGTGGGAGGTGGAGGACTGCAAAAGAGCCCTAATTTGTGGCATTTGCTGATTTCCGTAGTATAAATACTCCCATCATGGCCAATTTCAAGCTACCAACTTGACATCAGTAAAAGTAAAATTGGGAAGAGATAAGCACAATCGATTCTTAGAAGCTGCTACAAGCCAGCTCCAGCATACCACTGGAACTCGGATTCAAGAAGTTACTTCTATCTTGGTCTGTGTAGCTTTATAAGCTACACACAATATTAACAAAAATGGGATTGCTGTTATAGTTGTTTCATATGTTACACATAGGCTTCTCTCCACTACACAATATGTTTCAAAATATATTTTAAAATGCATTTCAAAAATATTTTGCTGCACCAACTTTTAAGCTTTTGCAGTGCAATTTGTGTATTATTCAGAAGTAAACCAAAAATAAATTTGCTCATGGATCTTGCTGCCTGCTTTAACAGCTTTTGAGGGAGGATTTTTATTATATTTATAGTAGATGAAAATAAAACAGATTGCAAATCCTCTTTTAACTAAAATCATGTACCAAATTTTGGGTCCAAATTGAATAGGGTAAGTTAAACTAAATTGCATTATATTCACACCACTATGAGTATCTTTCTGTAAGCATATTTATGTTTAAGTAAATTTTTAAAAAACAGATTTAGGAAGATAAAGAGTAGATTGATGATTACCAGAGGTCTGGAAACCAGCGGGGAAGGAGGATGAGTACAGATTGGTCAATAGGTATAAATATACAGTTAGAATAAGACCTAGTGTGTGACAGATGAGTAGGGTGACTATAGTTAACATTAATCTATAGTACACTTCCAAATAGCTAGCAAAGAATAATGTAATTGTTCCTAAGATAAAGAAAAGAGAAATATTTAAGGTAATGGATGTTCCAATTACCCTGATTTAATCTTTACACATTATATGAATGTATCAAATTATCATTTGTACTCTGAAAATACGTACATGTATTATGTACCAATAAAAACCAATATGTTTTTATTGGTACATTTAGTGGCCAGGCGCGGTAGCTCATGCTTGTAATTCCAGCACTTCGGGAGGACGAGGCAGGCAGATCACTTGAGGTCAGGAATTTGAGACCAGTCTGGCCAACATATTGAAACCCCATCTCTACTAAAAGTACAAAAATTAGCTGGGCATGGTGGTGGGCACCTGCAATCCCAGCTACTCTGGAGGCTGAGGCAGGAGAATCATTTGAACCCACAAGGTGGAGGTTGCAGTGAGCTGAGATCGCATCACTGCACTCCAGCCTGGGTGACAGAGTGTGACTCCATCTCAAAATAAATAATTAAATAAATGGAAACAGATTTAGTGAAAATTTCCATCAAGATGTTAATACAAAACTCTTAAAAAGTCCTATATATCAGAATTCTATATACCTTGGGCCCCTGTATTCAAAGTACCTCAATGCTGAGCTAATTATGAGATTGGTTAGCTTAGGAACAGAAAGTCAACTCTCTCATGGTCCAGTTAGTGAAGATTTGAGTAGAATTTTACTCTTCAGGCAGTATCCCAAATGATGGTCCAGAAAGCTGAAAGAACAAATCCTCTACCAACTTTCTCAACAGTATTTCCTCTGTTATTCTTCCTCATCCTACCTCTCTTACCACAAAGCCATCAGTGCCTTTCAAACACTTTCTAACATAAACATCCCTCTCTTTTCAGTCAGTCAAATCATGTGGAGGAGTGGCCATTGGTGGCATGGCTGATTTTCCAGACCACCCCAATTCATTTCCTGGAGAATTTTTTCTAAAAGTCAGTTTTAGAAAATTCAGTGAAACAAGAGAAGCAGCATTCCAGAACCAAGAAATCATTGTTCTTGCCTCTGTCTCCTAAAGCAAATCACGGAGCTTTGACAATTTTGGGATCTCACTCACAAAGACTTTGGTTTCTAGGCCTCTCGTTGGTTATTACAGCACTGCAATAGTTTCCTGGCTTTGCTGAATAGTATAGGCAGCCAGGCTGCTCCAAAAGACCTGGGAAGCCACACCACAGAAGGACATCAAAAGAGCTAAAAGGATGAACATGTCTTCTGCCATTTCAGTGCTGGCTTAGAGGCTGAAGGAAAAGTGAAGGCTACAAGATAGTCCCCCGTCCCCCCCCCAAAAAATGCTCAGGAAATGAGACATGGAGCTCAGGAAATACACGGCAACCTTTTCTACAGGGGTAATCTGATAGGGCCAGTGGCTGGCCAGTGGAGACAGTGCTACAAACTAGACTACTTGCCCACCAAATCCCATGAAGCAACAGCTACAGGAAGCAAAGATGATACAATAAGAAAAGCCCTGCTCTAGAAACCTCAGCTTTGTTCTCTGGCTAAGTATTCGGGTGCTAGCTTAAGACCACCCCAGAGAACATTTGGGCATTTGCCTAGTGATCTGCGATATAAACCATGTTTTCTTGGCAGCAATGAGTAAAGCAATTGACAGCCAAACAACTTCATTTCATCACTTCTTGGGATGTAATTCTGATCTCTGGGGAAATAATAGGCACATTGGTGGATTCTAACATGCCTTCCATTTAGAAGATCTGCCCAGGAGGCTGTCATTAAGAATATTTGCTAGGAATTACAGGCAAACATTGCCTAATCCTTGCAAGCAGGACTTGCATTTTAATGAGTAATGATTCCTAAAATTTGAATAGTAAAGTTGATCCTCACAATAAACTTATGAAATAAACATTACCCCCCTTTTCAGAGCAGGAAACTCAAGCTTAGAAAAGTTAAATGACTTTTCCAAAGCCACAGAGCTCTTACGTCTGTTGAGTAACAGATTCAGGAAAAAAAAAAAAAAACAACCCTGGAGAAAGAAGAAAGGCTGGAGGCTGGATGAGGACAGAAGGCAGGGTCCAAAAGGGAGTAAAGGAAAGGGAGAAATATTTTATGAATCCTAAATTTCTGCTTTAAGAAAATTTGTGCATAGATATATCCTTCATTAAAATAAGAACACAGGCACACGGCAGTATCCCCACCTCTCCACACTCTTTCTCCCTGGTAGTGGACGGTGAGGATCAGTAAATTATTGAGTTCAGCATCGCTATTAGGTTCAAAGCATCTCTGTACATCCTAGTGGACATATGCAATAAACATAGTTATATGGGTCTAGAGCTCAGGGGAAAGTTCCGGGCTAAAAGTTCATATGGGGAAGATACTAGCCTACGGGTAGATGATAGAACAAAGGTGTTTGTCAAATACGAGGGCCAGGAACAGGAGCAACCCTGAGAAACACTCACACTTAAGGGATAGGTAAAGAAACAAGGACTTATGAAGGAGACAAAGATTGGTCAGACCTCCCCCAACCACCCTGTTTCCCACATACCACAGCTTCTCAAGGACAAGAGGTGGCTCAGGAAGAAGTGACTCAGGAAGGATGTGGGGACTGGGGCAAAGTGGTTACATATCCTTTCAGCTTTAAGTGCTGTATCGACCAACTATTGTCCGGTGGTAACCAGGGATGAGCTGTGAGAAGCCAATCTTACCCAGAAATGAAGCAGTATTTCCAGCTTCCTTAACAATTCTTTTTCATTTTTAATGAGTTCTAAGGGGCGACTCAGTGGCTGATACTTGCTGTGCTTGGCAAAGAGCCATCAACTCTGGTACCACCTGGTTTTCTTTCTTGAATTTAGACAAACTTTGAGGAAATACAGGGAGGCTGGAAGCAGGTCCAAGCACCTTGAATTTGGCCTTGAGTAGCTTCAAACCATGTGTCTCTTGTGTCTTTCTCCCTTTACTCTTGTGGGATACCACAAGCTAAATTAATGCTGTGAGGATTGCTCCACAAATCAAAGATTCCCTGTTTCACCTTGGGCAGTCACTTTCACCCTTCTCAGGACTTAATTCTTCTACCTAGGGAAAAAGTTTTAAAAATTTAAAAAATTATCATTATACTATGAGAACAAATCATTAAGTAGCAAAATAATTTTGAGGTAATTGTTATTAGTATTACTACTACTTATGGGACCACTACATTCATTCTATAATAATTTGTTGACCACCTATTATGTGTCAGAGACTGGAGATACAGTGATAACAGGACAGACAAGATCCTTGCTCTCACAGAGCTCACCTATTAGTTGGAAAGACAGCCAATAAAACAAGTGAACATTAATGAGGTAGAGAGATAAATTTTAAAACAAAAATAAAATTTGGTTATAGGAGAGAGTGGTGGGGTGGGAATAAGGACAACTTTAGATTAGATGGAGTAGTTAGGACACTCTGATGAGGTGATATTTCACATGAAACCTAAAAAGTCAGAAGCCAGCCATACGAGGAAGAGAGGTAAGAAATTTCCAAGCAAAGGAAACAGCAAATGAGGAAGCCTTAAGTTATACAAATGATCAAAGTGTTTAAGGAACAAAAAGCAGATTAAGGACAACTGTATATTTATATGCAAAAGAATAAAGTTGAACCTCTACCTCATCTCACACCATATACAGAAATTAATTTAAAATGTATCAAAGAACTCAATATAAGAGCTAAAACCATAAACCTCATAGAATACATAGGCATAAATCATTGTGACCTTGAATCAGGCAATGTGTTTTAGATATGACACCAAAAACACAAGCAACAAAAGAAAAAAGATAAATTGGACTTCAACATTAAAAGCTTCTACACATCAAAGGACACTATCAAGAGAGTGAAAAGATAACCCATATGGGGGGGAAATATTTTCAAATTGTGTATCTGATAAGAGCCTAGTATCTAGAATATATAAAGAACATGAAGGCAACCTAATTTTAAAACACCCCGTAGACTGGAGTAGATATTTCTACAAAGAATATATGCAAAAGGTCAATAACCACATGAGAGGATGCTCAAAATTATTAGTCATTAGGATAATACAAATAGAAACACATGAGATGGACTAGGAAACAATAGAGTCAGGATGGCTAAAGGTGACCACAAGAAACCAAAGGGCAAGATGTCTGCTTATGCCTTCTTTACGCAGATGTGAAAAGAAGAACATAAGAAGAAAAACCTAGGGGTCCCTGTCAATTTTGTAGAATTTTCCAAGAAGTGCTCTGAGAGGCAGAAGACCATGTCTTGGAAAGAGAAGACCAAATTTGATGAAATGACAAAGGTGGATAAAGTACACTATGATCAGGAAATAAAGGATAATGGACCAGCTGAGGGAGGCAAGAAGAAGGACCCTAATGCCCTCAAAATGCCACTGTCTGGATTCTTCTTGTTCTGTTCAGAATTCCGCCCCAAGATCAAATCCACAAATCCTGGCATCTCTATTGGAGGCATGGCAACAAAGGTGGGTGAGGTGTGGATTAACTAAAGTGACAGGGAAAAACAGCCTTACATCACTAAGGCAGCAAAGCTGAAGGAGAAGTATGAGAAGGATGTTGCTGACTATAAGTCTAAAGGAAAGTTTGATGGTGCAAAGGATCCCACTAAAGTTACCTGGAAAAAGGTGGAAGGGAAAGACAAAGAAGACAAGGAGGAAGAAGAAAAGGAGGAGGAGGAAGAGAAGGAGGAAGAGGTGGAATAAAAAAACCTGTTTATCTGTCATCTTGTGAATACCTTAGAGTAGGGGAGTGTCATAATTACTTATCTCTTATTTGAGAAGTGTCTGTTGCCCTCACTAAGCTTAATTGCAAAATTTGACCATGATCATAGTGTAGTCTCTCAAAGTGCTCTAGAAATTGTCAGTGGTTTACATGAAGTGGCTGGGTGTCTGGAGCATCCTGAAACTGTATCAAATTGTACATATTTCAAACATTTTAAAAATGAAAAGTCACTCTGGTGTTCTCCCTACTCTGTGTACATTGTAGTTGGTGTGTCAAGGCATTTAAAGATGTTTTTGGCAGTTTTTTTATTTTTAAGGTGGTATTAAGTCTATGGTTATTGGCTAGAAATGCTGAGTTATCAACTGCATATATCTATAATTTGTAAAAAGAAAAAACAATCCCGACAAACTATTCATGCTCCTTGCTTGGCGTTGAAGCTGTGGGGGAAGATGCCTTTTGGAGGGGCTGTAGCTCAGGGTGTGCTGCTGCTGTGAGGCTCCACCTGTTGACTCTGCATGGGCATCCATTTAGCTTCAGGTGGTCTTGTTTCTGGGTTATAGTGACATAGCATTCTGCTGCCATTCTTAGCTGTGGACAAAGTGGGGTCAGCTGGCATGAGAAGTGTTTGTTTTTTTTGTTTTTAGTGAAGTGTGGTAGTTTTTAAACTGTTTTTAAACAAACTCTAGAATTCTTAATTGTCAGTAAAGATCCACTGGATCAATGAAGTTCAAGAACCTTCTGTACTTAAATACGATTTGCAACGTTCTGTTATTTTTTTCTACGTTTAGAATGCTGAAATGTTTTTTAAGTTAAATAAACAGTATCGGCCGGGCGCGGTGGCTCAAGCCTGTAATCCCAGCACTTTGGGAGGCCGAGGCGGGTGGATCACGAGGTCAGGAGATCGAGACTATCCTGGCTAACACGGTGAAACCCCGTCTCTACTAAAAATACAAAGAACTAGCCGGGCGTGGTGGCGGGCGCCTGTAGTCTCAGCTACTCGGGAAGCTGAGGCGGGAGAATGGCGAGAACCCGGGAGGCGGAGCTTGCAGTGAGCCGAGATCACGCCACTGCACTCCAGCCTGGGAGACACAGCGAGACTCCGTCTCAAAAATAAAAAATAAAAATAAAAATAAAAATAAAAATAAACAGTATCATACTTAAAAAAAAAAACATGAGATACCACTTTAGACCCACTAGGATAGCTATAATAACAACAATTTTAAAAACAGAAAGTAAGTGTTGGGAAAGAGTAGAGAATTTGGAACCCTTGTACTTTTCTGGTAGAGGTGCAAAATCATGCAGCTGCTGTGAAAAACAGCTTGGCAATTCCTCAAAAATGTCACACAGAGTTACTATGTGACCCAGCAAGTCTACTTCTAGGTATACATACTCCAAAATAAAAGCTAGGTACTCAGGCAAAAACTTGAGCGTAAATATTCATAGTAGCTATGAGTATTCACAGTGTTTATAGTTTCTCAGTGGCCAAAAAAAAAATAGAAACAGCTCAGATGTTCACTAACCAATGAATAGATAAAATGTGTCCATTATATATAATGGCAAATTATTCAGCCATAAAAGAAGGAAGTACTGATAGATACTACAACATGAATGAACCTTGAAAACATTATGCTAAGTGAAATAAGCTAGACACAAAAGGCCACATATTGTATGATTTTTTTATATGAAATGTCCAGAACATGCAAATCTATAGGGATAAAAAGTAGATTATTGGTTGCCAGGGCCTGGGGGAAGGGAGAATGGACAGTGTAGGGAAGGAAGAATCATTTTTTTTTCAACTTTCATAAATTCCAGTTAAAGCAGATCCCTGTAATAAAAGGCAGAGGCAGAGTAACAAGGGAAAAGCAAAAGGAAGTTTATTGCCATATATATAATCTGTATTCATATTATGCATATTATACATACATATTATATAGACACATATATGTATTTATATGAAATATATAAATATATTTCCATAAATATATAAATATAAATATATATTATATATAATGTATTATATACTTATATAAATACAAACATATAACATATTCTATATACATGTTATATATTATATAATGTTATGTATTATATATTATATAATATATAGTTTTTATATGTTATATAGTATGTATCTTATATTTGTTATATATAATTATATGTACTTATATATTATATAAGATTATATATGTTGTATATAATACATAATATATAAGTACATATAATATATATAACATAAATATGGAAGATACCCAGAGAATGAGTAATTCTCAGAAAGGTGGCTTTGAAGTCCACCTTATGTAGCACCATCAACAAACAACAGTCAATTTTTAGAGAAGTGACAAGACAAAGAAAAAGGACTGTGAGTCTCTAGGAGTGATAACTTGTGAGAATGCAAATAAATGGCACATAAAAGCTTGTTAGTAAAGCTTGTTAATGTAGATTTCTGTGTTGCCATCTCAAGGCTTATGAGAATCTAAAGTTTTCTTCAGTGGTTAGCCTTTGTTCTCTCTGGTAGAAGGGAGAGGTGGTGTATCTTTTGTCTTTCTAAATTTATATTCTGTTTTTAGACAAAAAGAGGGAGAGCAGAGAGCTTTCCTGCATCTGCTTTTTCTCAATTGCCTTCAGCTTAAGACAATCCTTATGCCAAAGAGGCATATTTGAGGGTGGTCTATTCTGGTCTCCCACAGGAGAGATTGCTCAACATTTACACATCGTGAAAAAAAAGAAAAATAAATCACCATGAAAAAAATAAAAAGAAAAATAATTTAAAACATCATGAAAAAAATAAAAAGAAATTAAAATCAGTTTCAACACCAGAGGATATCATGAAAAAATAAAAAGTGAAATAAAAACTAAAAACATTTACAGAGCTTCTTTCAGGGCAATAAAAATACTCTAAAACTAGAAAATGGTGATGGTTGCACAACTCTATGGTCATACTAAAAACCATTTTAATTAGGAGAATTGTACAGTTTGTGAAATATATCTCAATAAAACTGTTATGCATTTTCAAAAACCAGGCTAATGTGATAGGAAAATCGTAAGCAAGAGGGAAAGTGACAGAAGGGGCAGAAATGGAAATTTCCTAAGGATGTCATCCTCCTATGGCCCCACGAAGGTCTAAGTCTCATCATGCTAGGTATAAGCTTAGCAGTTTCCTTAGCTTCCTTGAGCTAGACAAAAGGTCTTTTCTTTCCTTCTAGAAAGTAGCACTCCGAAAGAAAGGAACAAAGTTCCCTATAACAACTCAGGGAGAAAAAGAATATTTGTCCCTGTTTCTAGAGCAAAAGTAGTCCTAGTACTCTCCCTAGTCCTATAAATGCTGTGAATATCCTCCCAACTCCCCACTCCACACTTTGTGTGTCTAGAGTAATCAAAAGAAGCAATGGAGAGTAATCAAAAGAATCAAAAATGGAGAGTAATCAAAAGAATCAAAAAGTAATCAAAGAAGCAATGGAGGGAGGCTACAATAGGGAGAGGATGTCCTTCTTGCCACAAAGACATGGAGGTTTGTTTAATGGCTCCCTACATCACATCAGTTCTCTCCAGAACGATGGCCCAAGGATCACCTTGGTTAACATTAACTACATTTTATTCAATGCTTACTGTGTGCCAGGCATTATGCTAGGTGATTTTACGTAGGTTATCTCATTTGATTCATACAACAATCTAGTGATTATTTTACACATTTATAACCCAAATTTAATAGTTGAGGAAACTGTGGCAGAGGTGGTTCAAAACCCCGCTTAAGATTTCATAATCAGAACTGGCGTAGAAGTTCTGTCCATCTTAACTTGTTCTTCAGCATCACATCATACTACTCTGTCCCTTCTGACCCCCAGGAGTACTCCTATTCTGTGGGGTTATGAGAGGAAGCTCTGAGATCCTTCTAGAAGTTAGAGGTATGCTCTAAATACATTTTATTTTTTAATCTGGTTAATTTAGTGGGATAAATATACAAATTTTGGCCAACAAGGAATGTAACTGGCCACCTTAGAGGAGATAGGTAGAGAACCAGAAACATCCTATCTGTACACCTTCATCAGGCCACTTCTCTGTCCCAGCTGAGGTCCATGAGGGAAGAAGGAAAAAATGTGTTTGTTATCAGGATTCCAGCTTTAATTGTTTCCCTCATCCCATGAAAGCCATTATTCTGGAATTATAGCCTAAAGTTGTCTTAGCTAGCAATCATAGCTAAGAGATACTAATCATTTACTATATAGTAAGTGCTGTAGTAAGCACTTTTACATACATTATCTTGTTTGATCCTGACAACAAGCCTGAGTAATAGGTAGTATTTTATCATCCCCTTTTCATGATTGGGAAAACCAAAGCATATTTACAAGAACAAACTTATGCTAGATCTCTCAGCTCATAAAAATACTGACACTGAGGTCCATTTCATACCACAGGACCCTTACTTTTTTTTCTTAACTTTTAAAAATTTTGGTAAAAATACATGACATACATTTTACCACCTTACAGTATTTGTCTTTTTGTGATTGGCTTATTTCACTTAGCATAGCGTCCTCCAGGTTCATCGGTGTTGTAGGATATGATAGAATTTTTTTCTTTTTTAAAGCTGAGTGGTATTCCATTATGTGGTGTGTGTATAGACACACACACACACACACAATGTATATATAAATATATATACACAAATTGTATATGTAATACATTTATATTTTGTTTCCATTCATTTTGTTTATCCACTCATCCTTCTATGGGCATTCGGATTGCTTCTGCCTCTTGCTATTGTAAAAATAGTGCTGCTCTGAACAAGAGTGTGCAAATATCTATTTGAGACACTGCTTTCCATTTTTTTAGATATACACCCAGAAGTGGGATTGTTGATTCATATGGTAGATCTATTTTTAATTTGGGAGGGAGGCTTCATACTGTTTCTCATAGTGGTTGCACCATTCACAATCACAACCACAGTGCAGAAAGGTTGCAGTTACTCCGCATTCTTGCCAACACAGGTTATTTTCTGTGTGTTTTTTGTTTTGTTTTGTTTTGTTTTGTTTTAATAGAAGTCATCCCAATAGGAGTGGGCTAATATCATTGTGTTTTCATTTGCATTCCTCTGATGATTAGTGATGTCAAGCATCTTTTCACATGCTTCTTGGCCAGTTGTATATCATCTTTGGAGAAATGTCTATTTAAGTCTTTTGCCCGTCTTTTAATCTGGTGATTTAGCTTTTCATTGTTGAATTGTAGAAGTTCTTTATATTTTGGATATTACCCTTTATCAGGTATGTGATTTGCAAATATATTCTTCCATTCCATAGACTGCCCTTTCAACCTTTGATGAAAATTGTTCATCAGCTTGATGCAGTCTCGTTTGTCTATTTTTGCTTTTCTCACCTGTGCTTTTGTTGTCATATCCAAAAAAATTATTGCCAAGTCTCATGTATTCTAGGAGTTTTATAGCACTGGGTTTTATGTTTAGGAATTTAATACACTTTGAGTCAATTTTTGTATACTGTATGGTGTAAGATAAGGTTCCCACTCTATTCTTTTACATGTGAATACCCAGTTTTCCCAGCACCATTTTTTGGAGAGACTGTTTCTTCCCCTACTTGAGGGGGAAATCTTTGCAACCTTGAGGATTATTTCACCATATACATAAGAGTTTATTTCTGGGCTGTCTATTCCATTCCATTGGTCTTTCTGCCAGTACCATACTGTTTAGATTACTGTATTTTTGTAATATGTTTTGAAATCAGGAAGTGTGAATCTTTCAATTTGTTCTTATCAAAATTGTTTTGGCTCTTTAGGCTTTCTTGAGATTCAATGTAAATTTTAGCATGGATTTTTCTATTTCTGCAAAATATCCCATTGGGATTTTGATAGGGATTGTATTGAATCTGTAGATTGCATTGAGTGTTATGGATATCTTAACAATATTAAGTCTTCTAATCCATGAACACAGGATATCTTTCCATTTATTTATGTCTTAATTTCTTTAAGCAACATTTTATACTTTTCAGTGTAAAAGTCTTTCATCTCCTTGGTTAGGTTTACTCCTAAGTATTTGGTGCTGTTGTAAATGAAATTGTTTCTTAATTTCATTTTCAGATTGTTCATTGTTAGTGTGTAGAAATACAATTTATTTCTGCATGTTGATTTTGTATCCTGCAATTTTGCAGAATTTCTTTATTAGTTTTAACAGTTCTTTGTGGAATATTTAGGATTTTCTATATATAAGATCATGTTTTCTGTGAAGAAGAATAATTTTAATTCTTTCTTTTCAATTTGGATTTTTAAATTTCTTTTTCTCATGTAATTGCTCTGGCTAGGATATCTAAAACTATGTTGAATAATAGTGGTGAGAGAGTGGTGAGAATAGGTTTCCTTGTCTTGTTCCTGATATTAAAGGAAAAGTTTTAATCATACCAATGAGGATGACATTAGTGTGGATTTTTCCTATGTGGCCTTTTTTTATGTTGAGGCATTTTCTTTCATTTCTAGTCTGCTGAGTGTTTTTATCATGAAAGGTTATTTCATCTCGTCAAATGCTTTTTCTATAATCTCAGTTGAGATAATGATGTGGTTTTTATCCTTCATAATGTTGATGCAGTGTATTACGTTGATTAATTTGCACATATTGACTCATTCTTGCATTCCAGGAATAAATCCCACTTGGTCATAATGTATAATTCTTTTAATGTTCTGTTGAACTCAGTTCACTGGTATTTTGTTAAGAATTCTTGTATCAATATTCACCAGAGATATTTATCTGTAGTTTTCTTGTAGTGTCTGTCTGGCTTTGTAATGCTGTACTTATAGAATGAACTTGGAAGTGTTTCTGCCTCTTCAATTTTTGGAAAAAGTTTCAGAAATATTGGCACTAATTCCTCTTTAAATGTTTGGTAGAATTCTCCAGTGAAGCCATTTGGTTCTGGATTTTTATTTGTTGGGAGGTTTCTAATTATTAATTTAATCTCCTTACTTGTTATTGGTCTATTTGGATTTTCTCTTTCTTCGTGATTCAGTTATGCCAGTTTGTGTGTTTTTAGAACTTGATTCGTTTATTCTAGTTATCCGATTTGTTGGTGTACAATCATTCATAGTACTCTCTTAAAATCTCTTTGTGTTTCTGTGGTGTCAGTTATAATGTAGCCTCTTTCATTTCTGATTTTAGTTATTTGAGTTTTCTTTCTCTTTTTCTTGGTTAATCTAGCTAACAGTGTGTCAATTTTGTTTATCTTTTTCTAAAAAAAAACTCTTGTTGATTTTTTTCATGTTTTCTATTCTCCATTTTATTTATCTCTGCTCTAATTATTATTTCTTTTCTTCCACTAGCTTTGGGTTTAGTTCATTTTTTTCTTCTAATTTCTTGAGATATAAAGCTAAGTTGTTGATTTGATATCTGCCTCTTTCTATTAACTTCTCTCTTAACACTACTTTTGCTATATCCCATACTATTTTGTATTTGTGTTTTTGTTTTCAAAACAGAAAAAAAAAATCTCGTTTTGTCTCAAAATATTTTATAATTTCCCTTGTGACTTCTCTGACCCATTGGTTGAGTGGTTTGTTTAATTTTCACATATTTGTGGATTTTTTTCTACTGCTATTGATTTCTACCTTCATTGCATTGTGATCAGAAGAGATGCTTTTATAATTTCGATCTTTTTGAATTTGTTAAGGCTTATTTTGCAGCCTAACATGTGGTCTATCCTGGGGAATGTTCCATGTACATTTGAGAAGAATGTAAATTCAGCTATTGTTGGATAAAGTGTTCTGTGCATGTCTGTTAGTTCCAATTGGTCTACAGTGTTATTAAGTCCTTTGTCCTGTTGATCTTCTGTCTGGTTGTTCTATTCATTGTTGAAACAGTGAGGTATTGATGTTTTCTACTGTTATTTTTGTATTGCCTATTTCTCCCTTCAATTCTATCAAAGTTTGTTTTGCATATTTAGAAGCTCTGGGGTTTGGTGCATAAATATTTATAATTGCTCTATCTTCTTGGTGAATTGCCCTTTTATCATTATATAATGTTCTTCTTTGTGTTTTGTAACAGTTTTTTTATTAAAGTTTATTTTGTGTGATATTAGTATAGCAACCCATACTCCCTTTTGGTTGCCATTTGCATAGGAGCCCTTGCTTTTAGCCCCCCATGTCATACTGCCTTCCCTCTGGCCCTTCAGTACTTTTTTCTTGTGGAGAGAGAGAGGGAGCTTTGAGTTCTTTCTAGGGGTTAGGTGTGTGCTAAGATATTTTATTATTTCTCCTGTAAATCCAGTGGACAAATGAATAAGACCTGTGGTAATCCAGGGGTGTAGATGGCACCCTTAAGGAAGGAGATATGTAGAATATCAGAGAGTCTTGCATACACATTCATAAGACCACTTCTCTAAAATTTCCCACTGTTGCTAAGTAACCACCTGGTACCAACAGGATGGCACTTCAACCACTCAAAGTCTTTTCAAAGGGTCCCACTCAAAGCCTTTTCAAAGGGTCTCTGATATTACCTATCACTGAAATGAAGCAAAGCTTAAAGGACTCCTGAATCTTTCAGCCTCCTTCTTCTCATCTTTTGCCAAGAGTGCCTTGTGACCCTAAAATTCAGAGTTAGCAGGGGTCAAGGCTAGTGAAGGTCTTTGAAGTCTTTCTTATGAGGCCAGAAAAAGGAAAACATAAAATGAGCCTTTTAGATAGATCTGTAAACAACTTATCTGAAAGTCAAGTCCTGTGAACTAACATAACATCTTGTCTTCAGAGGAGGCTTGTTGCCCATATCTGAGTCCCTGGGTTTCAAGGCTGTTCTTGGGACTTCCACCAAGTGGGGCCCTTCAAAGTAATCTTTGGGAGAACTGCATATAGGAAAGACCATTTATAAGCTAGAGCAGTGGCAATAGAACTAGTTGCTACAGCTAAGACTCTACCAGTTACCTGCATTCCCACTTTCATCTCCCCATACCTCAGCCAGTTTTAGTTCTCACTGACTTATATCCTTTACAAAATAGTCTCTGTGATAATGCAGATATTTAGGTTGGCTACAACTGGCTTTGTGCCAGATAGGTCTCTGATAGAAATAATCTAACAATAGGGTTTTTTGTGAAAGTAGAGAGCTGAATGACATCCAATAATCGTGAGGAATCCTACTGATTAATGAGCCAATTGTCCTGAAGTTCATCTGGTCTGAACTTGGCTAGAAAACATCAAACATGTGTTGTTACCCAAAGCAACACAACAGCTGCTCCTTATAGCTTCCATGCTATGCCAGAATGAAAAACAACAATCAAATTTTTTAATCACAGATGAGCTATACCTTTACCTGGCACTCTCAGGAGCTTTTCTTCATTATTCCTAAAAGATCAGCTGATCCTTAATGCATATAACCTGATTTTCCCCTCTTTGTGGAATTATCAAATGTCTAGTCTCTAAGTGCTCTCATTCTACTCCAAGAAATTTCTATAAAAATTGGCCTTTCAGAACAACCGGTACCAGCCACTGCAAAAAATGCCAAATTGTAAAAATCGTTGATGCTATGAAGAAACTGCATCAATTAATGGGCAAAATAACCAGCTAACATCATAATGACAGGATCAAATTCACACATAACAATATTAACTTTAAATGTAAATGGGCTAAATGCCCCAATTAAAAGACACAGACTGGCAAATTGGATAAAGAGTCAAAACTCATCAGTGTGCTGTATGCAGGAGACCCATCTCATGTACAGAGACACATCAGCTCAAAATAAAGGGATGGAGGAAGATCTACCAAGCAAATGGAAAGTAAAAAGAAGCAGGGGTTGCAATCCTAGTCTCTAATAAAACAGACTTTAAACTAACAAAGATCAAAAGAGACAAGGAAGGCCATTACATAATGGTAAAGGGATCAATTCAACAAGAAGCACTAGCTATCTTAAATATATATGCACCCAACACAGGAACACCCAGATTCATAAAACAAGTCCCTAGACACCTACAAAGAGACTTAGACTCCCACACAATAATAATGGGAGACTTTAACACCCCACTGTCAATATTAGACAGATCAGTGAGACAGAAGGTTAACAAGGATATTCAGGAATTGAACTCAGCTCTGCACCAAGCAAACCTAATAGAAATCTACAGAACTCTCCACCCTAAATCAACAGAATATACATTATTATCTGCACCACATCACACTTATTCCAAAATTGACCACATAATTGGAAGTAAAGCACTCTTCTGCAAATTTAAAAGAACAGAAATCACAACAAAGTGTCTCTCAGACCACAGTGCAATCAAATTAGAACTCAGCATTAAGGAACTCACTCAAAACTGTGCAACTACATGGAAACTGAACAACCTGCTCCTGAATGACTACTGGGTACATAACGAAATGAAGGCAGAAATAAAGATGTTCTTTGAAACCAATGAGAACAAAGGCACAACATACCAGAATCTCTGGGACACATTTAAAGCAGGTGTAGAGGGAAATTTATAGCACTAAATGCCCACAAGAGAAAGCAGGAAAACTCTAAAAGCGACACCCTAACATCACAATTAAAAGAACTAGGGAAGCAAAAGCAAACACATTCAAAAGCTAGCAGAAGGTAAGAAATAACTAAGATCAGAGCAGAAAGGAAAGAGATAGGGGCACAAAAACACCTTCAAAAAAATCAGTGAATCCAGGAGCTGGTTTTTTGAAAAGATCAACAAAATTGATAGACTGCTAGCAAGACTAATAAAGAAGAAAAGAGAGAAGAATCAAATAGATGCAATAAAAAATGGTAAAGGGACTATCACCACCAATCCCACAGAAATACAAACTACCATCAAAAAAATACTATAAACACCTCTACGCAAATAAACTACAAAATCTAGAAGAAATGGATAAATTCCTGGACACATATACCCTCCCAAGACTAAACTAGGAAGAAATTGAATCTCTGAATAGACCAACAACAGGCTCTGAAATTGAGGCAACAATTAATAGCTTACCAACCAAAAAAAAGTTCAGGACCAGATGGATTCACAGCCAAATTCTACCAGAGGTGCAAAGAGAAACTGGTACCACTCCTTCTGAAACTACACCAATCAACAGAAGAAGAGGGAATCCTCCCTAACTCATTGTATGAGGCCAGCATCATCCTGATACCAAAGGTGGCAGAGACACAACAAAAAAAGAGAATTTTAGACCAATATCCCTGATGAACATTGATGTGAAAATCCTCAGTAAACTACTGGCAAACCGAATCCAGCAGCACATCAAAAAGCTTATCCACCATGATCAAGTGGGCTTCATCCCTGGGATGCAAGGCTGGTTCAACATATGGAAATCAATAAACGTAATCCATCACATAAACATAACCAAAGACAAAACCACATGATTATCTCCATAGATGCAGAAAAGGCCTTTGACAAAAATCAACAGCCCGTCATGCTAAAATCTCTCAATAAACTAGGTATTGATGGAACATATCTCAAAATAATAAGAACAATTTATGACAAACCCACAGCCAATATCATACTGAATGGGCAAAAACTGGAAGCATTCCCTTTGAAAACCGGCACAAGACAAGGATGCCCTCTCTCACCACTCCTATTCAACACAGTGTTGGAAGTTCTGGCCAGGGAAATCAGGCAAGAGAAAGAAATAGAGGGCATTCAATCAGGAAGAGAGGAAGTCAAATTGTCCCTGTTTACAGATGACATGATTGTATATTTAGAAAGCCCCATCGCCTCAGCCCAAAATCTCCTTAAGCTGATAAGCAACTTCAGCAAAATCTCAGGATACAAAATCAGTGTGCAAAAATCACAAGCATTCCTATACACCAATAACAGACAAACAGAGAGCCAAATCATGAATGAACTCCCATTCACAATTGCTACAAAAAGAATAAAATACCTAGGAATCCAATGTATGAAGGAGGTGAAGGACCTCTTCAAGGAGAACTACAAACCACTTCTCCATGAAATAAAAGAGGACACAAACAAATGAAAGAAAATTCCATGCTCATAGATAGGAAGAATCAATATCACGAAAATGACGACCACACTGTCCAAGGTAATTTATAGATTCAATGCCATCCCCATCAAGCTACCAAAGGCTTTCTTCACAGAATTGGAAACAACTACTTTAAACTTCATATGGAACCAAAAAAGAGCCTGCATTGCCAAGACAATCCTAAGCAAAAAGAACAAAGCCAGAGGCATCATGGTACCTGACTTCAAACTATACTACAAGGCTACAGTAACCAAAACAGCATGGTACTGGTACCAAAACAGAGATATAGACCAATGGAACGAAACAGAGGCCTCAAAACTAACACCACACATTTACAACCATTTGATCCTTGACAAACCTGACAAAAACAAGAAATGGGGAAAGGATTCCCTATTTAATAAATGGTGCTGGGAAAACTGGCTAGCCATATGTAGAAAACTGAAACTGGATCCCTTCCTTATGCCTTATACAAAAATTAATTCAAGATGGATTAAAGACTGAACTGTTAGACCTAAAACCATAAAAAACCCTAGAATAAAACCTAGGCAATACCATTCAGGACATAGGCATGGGCAAGGGCTTCATGACTAAATCACCAAAAGCAACGGCAACAAAAGCCAAAATTGACAAACGGGATCTAATTAAACTAAAGAGCTTCTGCACAGCAAAAGACACTACCATCAGAGTGAACAGGCAACCTACAGAATGGCAGAAAGTTTTTGCAATCTACCCATCTGACAAAGGGCTAATATCCAGAATCTACAAAGAACTCAAACAAATTTACAAGAAGAAAACAAACAACCCCATTAAAACATGGGCTGAGTATATGAACAGACACTTCTCAAAAGAAGACATTTATTCAGCCAACAGACATATGAAAAATGTTCATCATCACTGGTCATCAGATAAATGCAAATCAAAACCACAGTGAGATACCATCTCACGCCAGTTAGAATGGCAATCATTAAAAAGTCAGGAAACAACAGATGCTGGAAAGGATGTGGAGAAACAGGAACACTTTTACACTGTTGGTGGGATTGTAAATTAGTTCAACCATTGTGGAAGACAGTGTGGTGATTCCTCAAGGATCTAGAACTAGAAATACTATTTGACCCAGTGATCCCATTACTGGGTATATACCCAAAGGATTATAAATCATGCTACTACAGGCACATGCACACGTATGTTTATTGCAGCACTACTCACCATAGCAAAGACTTGGAATCAACCCAAATATTAATCAATGATAGACTGAATAATGAAAATGTGGCACATATACACCATGGAATACTATGCAGCCATAAAAAAGCATAAGTTCATGTCCTTTTCAGGGACATGGATGAACGTGAAAACCATCATTCTCAGCTAACTATCACAAAGACAGAAAACCAAACACCACATGTTCTCACTCTTAGGTGGGAATTGATAAATGAGAACACTTGGACACCACACACTGAGGCCTGTCATGGAGTGGGAGGCTGGGGGAGGGATAGCATTAGGAGAAATACCTAATGTAAATGATGAGTTGATGGGGTCAGCAAATCCACATGGCACATGTATACCTATGTAACAAACCTGCACGTTGTGCATATGTACCCTAGAACTTAAAGTATAATAGTAATTAAAAAAAAAAGATTTTTAAAAATTGGCCTTTCAATATACAACTCAGAGTACATAAAGTGTATGATTTATTTAATCACTTGTGTATAAGCCCCTGGTTTCTGCTTGGCTTTTCTCTCTGGCATTTGTTTTGTTTTCTTCCTTTAGGCCTGGGTGCAGGGGGCCCAGTGTTTTCCTTGGGAGGTAAGAAAGCCCTCAATAAAAATATTGTATCACCAGAAATAAACTATTGGTAAGTTTGCCACAAAAGACAAACAAACGAACAAAAGAGATCATCAGAAAATAAAAACATCTTTGGTAAATTTCAGTGTGGTGGCCCCCATTTTAGTGAGCTTTTAGTGGTGTACAGGTTTTGTTCTTGTTGTTATTTTTCAACTTCTTGTTTTCTTTTGGGGGGTGAGAGGAATCTATTATTATCTTTTAATGAAAGATAAATACTTGGGTTTTATGAAAGCAACTATTCAGAACAGATCGGAAAGGTTAGGAAACTTCCTCACCTATGGCTGCCTATTCTGGGCCCACTGCCGACCCTGACATTAAGCCTAACCAATGGACTCTCTAATAGGGATCTGGTATTTTCAGAAGTCCTTTTGTGTCTTTACTTTTGCTAGCTTCTTGTTTGACCTCTTCCATGGTCTCCCTTCCCCCCTTACACTGGAGTCAGTACTCTTGAGAGACTAGCCAGACCTCACTATAAGAGACACTGAAGCCATAAAGTTTTCTGTTACGTGTTCTGGCATCACCCAAAGGAGTTATGGCCTTCATATGCATACCCTGAAATCGATACTTTTTTGTTTGTTTTACAAATGTTTGTTTTCTTCTTTTAAGAGTATCTCCTTGTCCCAGAAATCACATTGCTGGATATATATGCAGAGGAATATAAATTATTCTATAAACCACATGCATTTGAATGTTCATTGCAGCACTGTTCACAAGAGTAAAGACATGGAATCAACCTAAATGCCCATCAATGACAGATTGGATAAAGAAAATGTGGTACATATACACCATGGAATACTATGCAACCATAAAAAGGACAGGATCATGTCTTTTGTGGCAACATGGGTAGAGCTGGAGGCTATTATCCCCAGCAAACTAATGCAGGAAGAGAAAACCAAATAGCACATGTTCTTACTTATAAGTGGGAGCTAAATAATGAGAACTTATGAACACAGAGAAGGAAACACCAGACACTGGGGTCTACTTGAGGGGAGAGGGTCGGAGGAGGGAGAGGAACAGAAAAAGGAACTATTGGGTACTGGGCTTAATTCCTGGGTGATGAAATAACCTGTACAACAAACCCCCATGACATACATTTACCTATTTAACAAACCTTCACATGTACCCCAACAGCACATCCTTGAATTGGACAAGGCGAACCTCTGTAGATCCTAAAAACTTAAAAAGACTTTCTCACAAGTACCTACTTGTTCCTTAATCTCCAAGTAATGGTGCACTCTACCACCTGGGTCATATCAAGAGGGCCTCCTCAGGGCAGACTTGGCACTCTTGGGCTTTGTGATTTAAAGTACAACTGAGAGGACTCAGTGTGATAGACTCCTTTTTATTCGTTCTTAACCTCTTTGGCAGAGGGACAGATTTCTTATCTTTAAAACAGAGAATAGCACCATTTAGTTAGCTAGAACAAGTATGCAGCATGTATTACTGAAGTCTGGAGGTTTTCTTACAGAAGGCTGCATATTCTGCAGCCTTAAATGTTTCAATCTGAGCATTCTGCTCGTCCTTGAATGCTTATCTCAGGCCTAGCCAATGGACCCTCTAAACAGGGATCCTGCCTTCCCAGAAGGCTCTTCACATTTTGGCTAAAAGCCAGATATTTGGCCTCTTGCTTGCACCACCACAAGAATACATATTCCTAACAGATCACCCAGGCCTCCTTAAACCATAAAGTCTTATTCTAAGTGTCCTGGCACCACACAAAGGAATGATGACCTTTGGGTGCCTTTCCACAGATACAGTAGCCATTACTATAATTTTCAAGTTTTACACTTTTTTAAAACTTCTGTTTAGACAGCAGGATCTCAGTCACGTGGTTGGCCAAGGAGAAACATTGCTGTCCAAAAAGTTTCTCTCTCGCCAATGTCTAACTCTGCTTCTGAACAGCTCTCACCTCTGGGCAAACATGTGGTTTAACATGCAAGACCTACATAGTGTACAAGGAACCATGGCCGAAGCTTGTCAGTTGAGATGCTGGGAGAAGTATGCCTGAGGCCTGGGCTTCAGTGAGAGTGCTTTGGAGTCCAAAGTCAGTTTGAAGTACATAAATATTCAGTGACATTTTATACTGGCTTTCCTCATGTCTCCACCAGCCCACAAGCTCAAAAGCAGCCCTCAATCCCCATCAGAGGGGAAAAGAACAGATCCCTTACTTTGAGCATAGGCTGAGAGGATCCTGAGAGAAAGGTTTGGAGATTTCTCGGGCAACACTTGCTGGTAAGAAAACCCGCATCTCTTTGGTGGATAAGTGACAAGATTACAAGATGATGGCAGAATGCAACAGAGAGTAGGAAAAGACAATAGGGTTCATGACTTTTTCATGTTGAGAAAAATGAGAATGAATGTGACATTGTGATATAATAAGATATATCTGGTCTCTGCCCCTGGTTCCTGGCGCACAGCTCCTAAAACCCTTGGAATCTCTGGAGTGACAAGAGTGTATGGTAATGAGGTGACTGGTGGCTGGGGCACCTAGATAGCTTCAGAATGGGGGCTGGTCATAGGAAAGACCAAGGCATAGAAGATTGAGACTTTCAGCCCCATCCCCTCAACCTCTGGGGAGGGGAGAGAGACTGGAGGGGGAATTGATCACCAATGGCCAATGATTTAATAAATCATGCCCACATGACGAAGTCCCCATAAAAACCTAAAATGACAGGATTTGGAGATCTTTCTAGTTCCCAAACTCATAGAAGTTCCTACAGGGTGGGATACACAGAGAGGGCATAGAAGCTCCACACCCCTGCCCCATGCCTTGCCCTATGTATCTCTTCCCTTCGGCTGTTTATCTGTATCCTTTATAATAAAGAGGTAAACGTGAGTAAAGCATTTTCCTGAGTTCTGTGAGCCACTTTAGCAAATTAATCAAACTTGAGGAGAGGCTCACAGGAACTTTATTTTATATCCAGTAAGTCAACAGTATAGGTGTTAACCTACTACTTGTAATTGTCATCTGAAGAGGGGGCAAACTTGTGAAACTAAAACCTTAACCTCTGGGATCTGACACTACTTCTAGGTAGATAGGGACAGAATTGAGATAAATTATGAGATACCCATTCAGTGTCCACTAGAGAATTGCTTGGTGTGTAGGGAAACATCTCCCTGCACCCAACTGCATATCTGGTCACAGAACTGGGGATGGGTGGACACAACCACCTCTGGGCCACCACCACTGGGACTGCATTGGGTCAGATCTAAAGCCAGCAATGCACTGGGTCTCACCTAGGACCCACTGTAACCAATACCTGGTTTCCACCTATGTTCACTCAAGGCCCTAGGGCTCTACAGTCAGCAGATGGTGACACCAGCCAAGTTTGTGTCTCCTCCTTCAGGGCCGCAAGTTCCCCCTAGACCCTGAGTGTGTCCAGAGATGCTGTCTGAGAGTTGGGGATTGGAGTAAAAATCCTTAGAAATTTACCCAATGTTCTATTTTACTATGGCTATGTTGGCATTCAAACCACAAGTCAAATTTCTTCCTAGTGGAACTTCCCTTTCCACAGGCAGAAGAGCTTCTCCTTGTGGCCACTACCACCAGTTTCTTCCAGGCCAATGCCAATGTTCACTTAAAGTCCAAGGGATCTTCAGTCACCTTGTGGTGAATGTGTCAGGCCTGGGACTCACCCTTCAGGGAAGTGGGCTCCCTTCTGCCCCAAGGCATGTCCAGTAATGTTGACCAAGAGCCTAGGCCTGGAATTGAGGATCCCACTACCCTGCTTGGTGCTCTACCTCACTGTGACCAAACTGGTACCTAAGGCTCAAGACAGACTCCCCTTTACATTTTCCGCTCCTTTTCTCAAACAAAAGGAATCTTTCACCACAGCCACCACAGCTGGGAATGTGCTGGCTGACACAGAGCCCAAGGCCTATAGCATATTACCTGAGTATTGCTATTCATTCTTTGGGGCCCAAGGTCTCTTTAGTCAGCAGGTCACAAATCCTGCCAGGACTGCATCTTTCTCTTCAAGGCAATGAATTCCTTTTTGGCCCAGAGTATGTCTAGAAATGTTGTCTGGGAGCAAGGTCCGGGAATGGAGGCCTTATGACTCTACCCAGTGCCCTATACTACTGTGACTGAGCTGGTATCCAAGATACAAGACAAAGTCCTCTTAGTTATTTGCTCTCCTCCCTTTTAGCAGAAGAAAGGAGACACTTTCATTGCTTCAAGCTGCACTGCCTGGGGTTGGAGGAGGAGAGGCACAAGCACTCCTTTAGCTACCCCAGAAGGTGTCTCTCTAGGTCACATGCTACCCTAGCTCTGTGGCTCTGAGCCCAGCTCAGCACTAATAGTTGCCTAGGAATTGCAGTCCTTGTGTCCTAGATTGCTTTTCAAGTTTACGTAGGACCCCAGAGCACTCCAGCCTGTGGTGGCAAGGCTTGCCAGAACTCAAGCTCTGATCACTGGGATGAGAGATTACTCCCTGGCTAGGGCCAGTTCAAATGCTTCCCTCCATGGGCGGGTGCCAGCTGGGTACAGCCCGGTTTTGCTTTCTGCTGTGACAGGGCATCTTCACTGGGTTCAATGTAAAGTCCTCCAGTTCCTGTGCTCTCCCTCTTCCAAGGACGCAGATTCTCTGCTACTGGGGAATGGGGGAGGGATAGCATTGGCAATTCAAGACTGTCTCTCCTACTCCCTTTCAATGTCCCTTTCAGCAATATGAAGTTAAAATCAGGTACTGTGATTGCTCACTTGATATTTTGTTCTTCTGATGGTGCTTTTTTGTGTGTAGCTAGCTGCTAAATGTTGATGTCCTTGTAGGAGGAAGTAATGGTATAGGCTTCCATTCAGACATCTTGTTCTGCTTCCCCATTTTAAAATGTGTTTTTCCTTCCTAATTGAAAGGTTGATTCTTTTTTTTCCCCCAGCTTGCCTGTTTGGAGATGCCCTCAGACAGGAAGGTGTGATAAACCTTTGTGTCAGGCAGAAGTGACCCTCCTTTAGGAGGTACAAATGACAGGGATGGTGCCCTGTGATCACCCCCTTACCATTTTTTTTTTTTATTTTTCCCTTTAATAGTAGAAAGGAAGAATTTCCATTTAATAAAAAAGAAAATCACTCTGTAGTTAACTAGAGAAAATATGATGCATTCATCTTTAGGTGGGCGATTTCCTCACCAATGGCTTCAAATCTTACAGTCTTAAGGTTTTAATCTGAAAGCACCTCTTCCCTGAACAATGAGTTAAACCAATGCACCTTCTTAACTGGAAACTTGCCTTTGCAGAAGGTGGTTTGCATTTCAGCCCTCTGTTCACACACACAAAAAAATGATCTTTTTGCCTTACCCCTTTCCTTGCCATCTCCATCCACAACTACAGTATTTGCACTCTTGACTAGGCCCACCACCATGATCACCACCACCAGCAGCAGTAGCTTACAGAAAGCCACTCAAGCCATAAATCTTCTGGTATATGTCCTAGAATCGCACATAAGAGTTATGGCATTTCTGAGTTATTATTCATCAAAGAGATACATTTCCTTGACCCCTTTTTTTAGGCTTTTAGGATTTACATTTGTTCTCTTTTTATATTAACAATAGTCTCTAAGTTATGTGGTCAACTATGGTGAACCCATATGGGTCTTGAAAGCCAAAGATGACTTTACTATCTACCTGTTATGTAGTATTTAAATAACAGCTTTTAAAAAAATATTTTCGAATATATTTTTGTTTCTCCATGTCATCAATAACCCATTAATTCGTGTGGTCTGCCAAGGTGATGTACTGTGGGTTCTGAAAGCTCAGAGGCGCACTTGCCAGTGTCTGCCTGTTCTGTCCTCTTTAAATAACAGTGCACCCTACCCTTGGGTCAGGCCAATGGACTCTGGTCTGGGCAATCTTCACAGTCCTAGGCTTCTTACTTAAGAGGCATCTATCATAGAGGAAATAATATTTCCTCAGCAAACTTTCTAAGAAGTCAATCACAGGGAGGTGTAAATGGCTGGAATGGCTCAATGTGGTAGCCCACCATTTCATTTATTCTCACTCTATTTCAGTGAGAGGGAAAAACGGTTTATTTTAACAAAATATAACATGTTTTAAAACACATATATGGCATGTACACTTGAGTTTTAGAGATTTTCTCACTGATTGATACATATTGTTAAGCCATACATGCTTTAGAGATAGTAATCATGATTCCCCAAACATGATTCTACCTAATAAACGAATGAACAATAATCTTGCATTCCCATACCCTTTAGATTGTTTTGATAATTAGAAACCAGCTTTGTTTCCATTCTCTCCTTTTCTTGTACCCATCCACACCCACAGGAATCAATATTCCAGCCTGATCCCACAGGCCTCCTTCTGTGAGCTAATAGAAACATAAAGTTCAATGTCAACTATCTAGATAGCAAAAAAAAAAAAAAAAAAAAAAAAAAAAAAAAAAAAAAATTTATAGTGGGCTTGATGTATTTTCCTTCTAAGAAAATGCTGTCCTAAGAAAATAAAATGAGAATAAAAAATCCAAACCACATATGTTAGTTTAAAATTTTCAGCAGGGACTTTTTTTAAAAAGTGAACTTATTTATTGTAATAATTTTATTTAATCCAATACATGCACAATGTTATCATTTTTTTAATTTTTATTTTTTTATTACACTTTAAGTTCTAGGGTACATGTGCACAACGTGCAGGTTTGTTACATATGTATACTTGTGCCACATTGGTGTGCTGCACCCATTAACTCGTCATTTACATTAGGTATATCTCCTAATGCCATCCCTCCCCCGACGCCCACCCCACAACAGACCCTGGTGTGTGATGTTCCCCACCCTGTGTCCAAGTGATCTCATTGCTCAATTCCCACCTATGAGTGAGAACATGCGATGCTTGGTTTTCTGTTCTTGCAATAGTTTGCTGAGAATGATGGTTTCCAGCTGCATCCATGTCCCTACAAAGGACATGGACTCATCCTTTTTTATGGCTGCATAGTATTCCATGGTGTATATGTGCCACATTTTCTTAATCCAGTCTGTCACTGATGGACATTTGGGTTGATTCCAAGTCTTTGCTATTGTGAATAGTGCCACAATGAACATACATGTGCAAGTGTCTTTATAGCAGCATGATTTATAATCCTTTGGGTATATACCCAGTAATGGGATAGCTGGGTCAAATGGTATTTCTAGTTCTAGATCCTTGAGCAATCACCACACTGTCTTCCACAATGGTTGAACCAGTTTACAGTCCCACCAACAGTGTAAAAGTGTTCCTATTTCTCCACATCCTCTCCAGCACCTGTTGTTTCCTGACTTTTTAAATGATCGTCATTCTAACTGGTGTGAGATGGTATCTCATTGTGGTTTTGATTTGCATTTCTCTGATGGCTAGTGATGATGGGCATTTTTTCATGTGTCTGTTGGCTGTATGAATGTCTTCTTTTGAGAAGGATCTGTTCATATCCTTTGCCCACTTTTTGTTGGGGTTGTTTGTTTTTTTTGTGTGTAAATTTGATTGAGTTCTTTGTAGGTTCTGGATATTAGCCCTTTGTCAGATGGATAGATTGCAAAAATTTTCTCCCATTCTGTAGGTTGCCTGTTCACTCTGATGGTAGTTTCTTTTGCTGTGCAGAAGCTCTTTAGTTTAATTAGATCCCATTTGTCAATTTTGGCTTTTGTTGCCATTGCTTTTGGTGTTTTAGACATGAAGTCCTTGCCCATGCCTATGTCCTGAATGGTATTGCCTAGGTTTTCTTCTAGGGTTTTTATGGTTTTAGGTCTAACATTTAAGTCTCTAATCCATTGTAAATTAATTTTTGTATAAGGTGTAAGGAAGGTATCCAGTTTCAGCTTTCTACATATGACTAGCCAGTTTTTCCAGCACCATTTATTAAATAGGGAATCCTTTCCCCATTTCTTGTTTTTGTCAGGTTTGTCAAAGATCAGATGTTTGTAGATGTGTGGTATTATTTCTGAGGGTTCTGTTCTGTTCCGTTGGTCTATATCTCTGTTTTGTACCAGTACCATGCTGTTTTGGTTACTGTAGCCTTGTAGTATAGTTTGAAGTCAGGTAGCGTGATGCCTCCAGCTTTGTTCTTTTGACTTAGGATTGCCTTGGCTCTTTTTTGGTTCCATATGAACTTTAAAGTATTTTTTTCCAATTCTGTGAAGAAAGTCATTGGTAGCTTAATGGGGATGGCATTGAATCTATAAATTACCTTGGGCAGTATGGCCACTTTCATGATATTGATTCTTCCTATCCATGAATATTGAATGTTCTTCCATTTGTTTGTGTCCTCTTTCATTTCATTGAGCAGTGGTTTGTAGTTCTCCTTGAAGAGGGCCTTCACATCCCTTGTAAGTTGGATTCCTAGGTATTTTATTCTCTTTGAAGCAATTGTGAATGGGAGTTCACTCATGATTTGGCTCTCTGTTTGTCTGTTATTGGTGCATAAGAATGCTTGTGATTTTTGCACATTGATTTTGTATCCTGAGACTTTGCGAAGTTGCTTATCAGCTTAAGGAGATTTTGGGCTGAGACAATGGGGTTTTCTAAATATACAATCATGTCATCTGCAAACGGGGACAATTTGACTTCCTCTTTCCCTAATTGAATACCCTTTATTTCTTTCTCTTGCCTGATTGCCCTGGCCAGAACTTCCAACACTATGTTGAATAGGAGTGGTGAGAGAGGGCATCCCTGTCTTGTGCCAGTTTTCAAGTGGAATGCTTCCAGCCCATTCAGTATGATATTGGCTGTGGGTTTGTCATAAATAACTCTTATTATTTTGAGATACATTCCATCAATACCGAATTTATTGAGAGTTTTTATCATGAAGGGCTGTTGAATTTTGTCAAAGGTCTTTTCTGCATCTGTTGAGATAATTATGTGGTTTTTGTCTTTGATTCCGTTTATACGCTGGATTACATTTATTGATTTGCATATGTTGAACCAGCCTTGCATCCCAGGGATGAAGCCCATTTGATCATGGTGGATACGCTTTTTGATGTGCTGTTGGATTCGGTTTGCCAGTATTTTATTGAGGATTTTTGCATCAATGTTCATCACGGATATTGGTCTAAAATTCTCTTTTTTTGTTGTGTCTCTGCCAGGCTTTGGTATCAGGATGATATTGGCCTTATAAAATGAGATAGGGAGGATTCCCTCTTTTTCTATTGATTGGAATAATTTCAGAAGGAATGGTACCAGCTCCTCCTGGTACCTCTGGTAGAATTCGGCTCTGAATCCATCTGGTCCTGGACTTTCAATGTCATCATTTCAACATGTAATCAATATTAAATTTGTTAATGAGATATTTTACCTTATTTGAAATGTGATATGTATTCTGCATTTACAGCACATCATAATTCTGACCAGTGACATTTCAGGTGCTCATTAGCTATACGTCACTAGTTGCTGCCATATTGAATGGCCCAACTATAAGTAATACTTTTTATTCTCTAGATTTTTGAAATATAATTTGTATATCATAAAATTTATCCTTTTAAAGTTACAATTCAGCAACATCTAGTATAGTCACAAGGTTTGACAACAATCACCATTATCCAACTCTGGAGCATTTTCATCTACTCAAAGAGAAATCTCATGCCCATTAGCATTCACTCCCCATTTCTTACTCCCCTTGCCCAAACCCCTTCCTACCACTGATCTACTTTTTTCCTCTGTGGATTTGACATTGTGGACATCTCATGTAAATGAAATTATAGAATATGTGACCTTTATTTGGCTTCTGTCATTTAGAATAATCTTTTCAAGACTTATTCATATTGTAGCTTCTCTCAGAAATTCAATTCTTTTTGTGACTGAATAATATTCCATTGCATGAACATACCACATTTTGTTTACCCATTTATCAGTTGATGAACATTTAGGTCATTTCTTTTATGAATAATGCTGCTATAAACATTTTCATACAAGTGTTTTTGTGGAAATATGTTTTTATTTCTTCTGGGTATATACCTGGGAGTGAAATTGCTGAGTCATATGGTACCTCTACTTTTAACATTATGAAGAACTGCTAAAGTCTTCTCCAACAACAATATAGACATTTTCCAGTTTCTGCACATCCTCATCAACATTTTATTTTCCATACTTTTTTCTTATAGCTAGCCTAGTGGATATAAAGTGGTATGTCATGGTGATTTTGTTTGCATTTAGCTATTAAGCTAAAGATTTTTCACATGTTTTATTGCATGTATTGGCCAGTCTTATCCGTTATGGAGAAATGTTTTAAGTTTTTTGCCCATTTTTAAATTAAGCCATTTGTCTTTTTGTGTTGAGTTGTAAGAGTTCCTTATATATTCTGGATACTGCATCCTTAAAAATGTTATTATTTGCAAATATTTTCCCCCCACTCTGTGCATTGTCTTTTCTGTTTCCTGATTGTCATTTGAAGCAAAATTTTAAAAATTTTGATGAAGTTGTATTCACTTTTTTTTTTTTTGCCATTGTGTTTTTGGTGTCTTATCTAAGAAACCATTGCCTTATGCAAGGTCACAAATGTTTAAACCTAAGTTTTCTTCTAAGGGTTAGAGTTATAGTTTACACTTACATTCAGGTCTTTGATCCATTTTGAGTTAATTTTTCTATATGTGTAAGGTGAGGTGAGGTAGGGGTCCAAATTCTTTCTTTTACATGTAGATATCCAGCTGTGCCAGTACCATATGTTGTAAAGACTAGTCTTTCCTCATTGGATGGCTTTTGTGCCCTTGCTGAAAATCAATTGACCGTAGTTACATTGGTTTCTTTCTGAACTTTCAATTCCATTCCATTGATCTACATGTCTGTCCTTATGGAAATGCCATGCAGAATTGGCTACTGTGGCTTTGTAATAATTTTTGAAATCAGGAAGTGTCACTCCTCCAGCTGTTCTTTTTCAGGATTATTTTAGCTATTTGAAATCCTTGTCATTTCCACATGAATTTTAAAATCAGCTCCTCAATTTTTGTAAAAAAGGCAGTGAGGATTTTGATAGGGATTACATTGAAGTTGTAGATCAATTTAGGACATATTGCCATCTTGAAAATATTAAGTCTTTTGACTCATGAGCATGGACTATCTATTCATTTAGGTCTTCTTAATTTCCTTCAGTGATGTTTTCTAGTTTTCCATGTACAAGTTTTGCAACTTAAAAAATGTATTCCTAAGTATTTTATTATTTTTGGTGATATTGAAAATGAAAATGTTTCTTTAAATTATTTTGCAATTTTCATTGTGAGTATATAGACATAACATTTATTTTTATATACGTATCTTGTGTCTCCTAACATTGCTGAACTCTAATGATATTTTTTTGGATTTCATAAGGTTTTTCTATACACATGGTCATGTAATCTGTGAACAGATATTGTTTTACTTTTTTCCATTCTGGATGTCTTCTATTTTGTTGTTGTTGTCATTGTTGTTGTATAATGGCCATGACTAGAACCTGCAGTGCAATGAGGAACAGAAGTGGCAAGAATAGAAATCTTTGTCTTCTTGGTCTTAGGGGAAAGCTTTAGTCCTTCACCATTAAGTATATTAGCTGTAGATTTTTATATGCCCGTTATCAAGTTGATGATGTTTCTTTTTATTCCTACCTTGTTGAATGTTTTTTATCAAGAAAGAATGTTGCATTTTGTAAAACACTTTTTCTTCATCTATTGAGATGAACATATGTTTTCCCTTTACTGTATTCATATGGTGTATTATAATGATTTGTTTTCAATATGCTCTATCAACCTTGCATTCCTGGGATAAATCCTACCTGGTCACGGTATATAAGAATTTTTATATGTTTCTGAATTTAGTTAGCTTATATTTTGTTTTGGACTTTTATTTCTATATTCATGAGAAATATTAGTCTTTTGATTTCTGTTCTTGTGGTGTTTTTGACTTGCTTTTGTGTCAGTGTAATATTGGTGTCATAGAATGAATTGAGAGGGGTTCTCTCCTCTTCTATTTTTTTAAAGTGGTATTGAGAAAATGTTATTAATTCTTCTTTAAAACTTTGGTACAATTCGCCAGGATAAATATATGGTCCCGGGCTTTCTCTTTTATTGCTAATTCAATTTCTTTACTTTTTATAGTTATATTCTGATTTTCTATGCCTTCTTGAGTCAGTCTTGATGGTTTGTGTCTTACTAGGAATTCATTCTTTTCATTTAGGCTATCTAATTTGTGGGCATATAATTATTCACAGTATAACATTATAATCCTTTTTCTTTTTATAAAGGTTCTTGTAATATCACTCTTTCATTCCTGATTTAGAAATTTGAGTCCTCTTTCTTTTTCGGTCAGTCTAGTTAAAGATTTTTTTCCATTTTGTTAATATTTCCAAAAAATAATTTTTTGTTTTGTTAATTTGCTCTTGTTTTGCTGTTCTCTATTTCACTTACTCCCAGTATAATATTTATTATCTCTTTACATCCACTTGCTTTGAATTTAGTTTGCTCTTTTTTTCTTAGTTTCTTAAGATAAAAGTTTAGGTTGTTGATTTAACATTTTTAATATATATATATATATATGGCTATAAATTTTCCCCTAAGCACTGCTTTTGTGGTATCTCACAAATTTTGGAATGCTGCATTTTTATTTTCATTCATCTCAAAATATTTTCCAATTTTTCTCATGATTTTCTTTTTGACTCTTTGGTTATTTAGGAATTTGTTGCTTAATTTTCACTTATTTGTGAATTGGTCATTTCCTTCTGCTATTGATTTCTAATTTTATTTCACTATGGTCAGAGAATACACCCTGCATGATTCCAATCTTTTAAAATTCTGTAACACTTGTATAGTAGCTTAACATATGGTTTATCCTGAAGAATGTTCCATGTGCATTTGGAAAGAATTTGTGTTCAGCTGTTGTCAGGTGGAGTGTTCAATAGATGTTTGTTAGGTACAGTTGTTTTATAGCATTGTTCAAGTCTTCTCATTTATTTTTCATCACATATCCAGTTATTGTATCTATTTCTCAAAATGGAGTATTGAAGTCTACTACTACTACTGTTCATTGTCTATTCCTCCCTTCGATTCTGACAGTTTTTGCTTCATATATTTTGGGACTCTGTTGTAGGGGTATATATATGTATATATATGTGTGTGTATGTGTGTATATATATATATATATATAGCCAGTATATCTTTTTGATGGATAGACTCTTTTATCATTATGAAATGTCCTCTTTGTCTCGAGTAAAAATTTTGATCTTAAAGTCTATTTTGTCTGATGATTAGTGTAGTCACTTTAACTTTCCTTTGGTTACTATTTGTATGGCATGGTTTTGGAAATCTTTTATGTTAAACCTATTTTTTCTTTGAATCTAAAGTATCTTTTGTAGACAGCATGTAATTGATTGATGTTTTTAATCTGTTTCAACAATTTCTTCATTTTAATTGAAGTGCTAAATCTACTTACTTTAATTGTAATTACTGATATGGTAAGATTTACTTTGGTCATTTTGCTATTTGTTTTCTATATATCTTATGTCTTTTTTCACTCCATTTCCCCATTTATGCCTTCTACATTCTAACTAGATATTTTCTAGTGAGCAATTTAATTCTACTTATTTTTCTCTTACCATTTCATTATAGTCATTTTCTTAGTCATTGTTCTGGGGATCAAAAATAATAATTTATAATAATCTAGCTCTGATTAATATAAATTTATTTCCGTAATATAGAAAAACTTGGCCCTTATATACCTCCATTCACTCTTTCTTTATTATGCTATTATTGTCAAATAAATTACATAGTTACATATTGTATGCCCATCAACAGAAATGTGTGATTATTGCTTTATACAGTTGTCCTTTAAATCATACAGAGAAAAAACATTACAAACAAAAAATACATTTAACTGTCTTATATTTACCTGCATAGTTACCTTTTCTGGTGCTCCTTATTTCTTCATGTACATTCAAGTTACTCTCGAATATCCTTAAAGTGGCTGGGCGTGGTGGTTCACACCAGTAATCACAGCACTTTGGGAGGCAGAGGTAGGCAGATCACTTGAGGTCAGGAGTTTGATACCAGCCTGGCCAACATGGAGAAGCCCCATCTCTATTAAAATACAAAATTAGCCAGATGTGATGGCATGCGGCTTGTAATCCCAGCTACTCGGGAGGCTGAGTCAGGAGAATCTCTTGAACCCATGAGGAGGAGGTTGCAGTGAGCCAAGATCACGCCACTGCACTCCATCCTGGGTGACAAAACGAGACTCCGACTCAAAAAAAAAAAAATCCTTAAGGATATCAGCCTTAGGACTTCCTTTATTATTTCTTATAGGGTAGATTTACTTGCAATGAATTATCTTTTTTTTTTTTTTTTAAATCTAAGAATGTCTTAATTTCTCCTTCAGTTTTGAAGGATAGCTTTGCCTGTTACGGAACTGTTGTTCAACTGTATTTTTTCTTTCAGCACTTTGAATTTCTCATCCTTTCCTTTTGGCTTCCATGACTTCTGATTAGAAATCAACTATTTATTGTATTTAGGATCTATTGTGTATGATAAGTCACTTCTCTTTTATTGCTTTCAAGATTGTCCCTTTTGCAGTGGCTTTTGACAGTTTGATTATGATGTATCTTGTTTGGATCCCTTTGAGTTTATCCTGCTTGAAGTTTGTTGGACGTCATGGATGTGTGTATCCTTATTTTTCATCAATTTCAGGATGCTTTTGGCCATTATTTCTTTGGCTATTTTTTCTATTTGTTTCTCTCTCTCCTTTCCTTTTGGTACTCCCATTGTGTGTTGGACAAATTATGGTATCCCACAGGTCTGAAGTTTTCTTTTATATCCTTTATTATTTTTATTTGTGTTAATCAGAATGGAATATCTCAATTGATCTCTCTTCAAGTTTGTTGATTCTTCTTCTGCATGCTCAAATATGCCATTGAGCTTCACTATTGAATTTTTTATTTCTGTTATTGTACTTTTCAACTCGAGAATTTTTATTTTATTCTTTTTCATAACTTCTTTTTACTAATTTCTCAATTTGACAAGACATTTTCATGCATTAATTATTTGGGCATGATTTCTTTCATTTCTTTTAAAGTATTTTTAATAGCTGATTTAAAATTATTGTCTAATAAGTGCAAAACCTAGGCTTCATCAAAGAACATTTCTATTGATTGCCTTCTTTTCCTATGCATAGGTCATACTTTCTCATTCATTTGCTTGTCTTATATTTTATATTGTTGAAAACTGGACATTATAAATAATATAATGAGATAATTTTGAAAATCATATTCTCTCCCTTGGCCAGGATTTTTTGTTGTTGCTGTTTGTTGCTGTTATTGTTTTTGCTTGTTTAGCAACTTTTGTGAACATTTCCGCAATACCACTTCCAAAAACTACAGAAGAGGAGAGAATGCCTCCCAACTCATCCTATGAGACCACTATTACATTGACACTAAAATCAGACAAAATTATCATCAGAACAGAAATCTAAAGACCAATATTTCTTATGAATGTAGACATAAAAATCCTAAACAAAATACAATTTCAATGTAGCAAAATATTTTAAAATTACATACCACGACCAGATAAGATTTATCCCAAGAATGCAATGTATATGTGTATATCAGAACATCACATTGTATACCATATATCTATAATTTATATATATAATTTTTTAAAGAATAAAGATAACTCTCCAAACTTAGCCTTTCTATAACAGAAAACATTAATGCCAGCACTGCTTACACCATCCAGGAAGAGAATGCATAGGTTTGCCTTTGGGGTGTCAATGATTTAATAAGAGCTGGTCATTTAATCTGCTATGGTGGGTTTATGGCAAACATCAGAATGCATATATTTTCTTAAAATTCAGTGGAAAATACTTCTGTGTATTTGGTACCTACTAAAATGTCTCCAAATCATAGAAAGTCTAAGTTGGCCACTACAGAAAGTGTTATAGGTGCCTTGGATACAAAAATCTACAGTAACTCATCACACTTATGAATAACCAATTCAACTAGAGTTTGCAGAATATATTATGAAATCACAGAGGAAAAGTACGGTTCATCCAGCTAGTATCTCTGTCAGACCTCTGTAATGGCATGATTCCAACTCAAGATACCTCAGTGTCTTTTTTACCAAGTTTGGACTTCCACAGTAACACACCCAGTCAATTCCCCCTGTCAAAAAAAAACACAATTGAAAGCAATTTAGCATCAAGGTCTATTGGTAGTCTTGCCTTGACTGCAATGACCATTAGCACATGTATAAGACTTGAAGAGAGCTGTGGTGTAGGTCTTCCCAGTCAAATGGTACCCAAAGGGTTCCCTTGAGACCCTGGAATTTTGCTCCCTCAGGCTTTGCTCCAAAATCTGTGGAGGCTATCCAAAAGAAGGTCAGTCAGCTTAGCCCAAGGGCTTTATTAAAAGATTACAGCACAAGTAGACATTGGTTAGGGAGTCTCAACCCTCAGTGACCACATGACTTCAGGTGGTGCTAGAGAAAAGTCTACCAAGGGGGGGAAAAAAGAATAATTGTGATGGCTATCATATATTGGTGAAAATATAACTCTTCAAGCTGTCTGTTCTCAGGGTGGTATTTAGGACACCTCTGTTTCCTTGCAAATCTTCAGAAACTTGCAGTATTTGCCACATATACGCACACCACAGTCATTACATCTTACTCAAAATTCTCTTCTTACTCATAAAGTCTGTTTTACATATTTCAAACCTTTTAATTTCCAAGTTTCCTATGAAATTTGTGCTTCATGGTATCCCAAAGTTGAACTGAAAGTGGTCTCTTTGTAGTAATACAGCTCTCTAATATGCAGTGTAGCCTACAGTAGAAACTGGCTACTCTCAAGGCTATTGCCTTGCATTCTCCATCGTCTTGATCTCATGCCCTTCTTTACATATCCCTAGCAAGATCTCAAGATATTTTTATTTCTGAGCCATAGGAGTGTTTATTGCTTTTTCCCCTTGAATTGTGTGCCAACAACTGATTTATTTATACTAACTGTTGACTGCATCAGTGAGAGAAACTTAAGCACATAACCTTGGTTTGTCCTATTATATTGTAACTCAAGTGCCCTCTTATTTTACTGTCCTCATTACCTCCCCTCGAGATAGTATGAGTGCTATCTATCCCAGATTACATTAACCCTGCTTGTATTTCAGGATACTAGAGAGGAGCCTCTTTAGCCTTGGAAGAAGAATGTTCCGAAGAGAACAGGTAAGAGTTAGGGAAGGATGTGCACTTTTGCTATGCTTAGTGAGAAGATTGAAATTTAATGGTGAAGATTTACAGACTTATAAATGGGACTTTTTGTCACTATTTCAGTTAAAATTCCAAAGCTGAAGATAGTAAGACTGGACTACCTCTCCACACACATATTCTTTAAAAAGCATCAAGCAGCTGCTAGACACCCACTCCAAGGCTTTCTAACAGATATTTTAACTGCTCTTGTAAACCTAACCCCACTCCCACTCCAGCTGAGCTACATGGAAGAAATATATTAAATTAAATTAATTCATATGGGTAGTGAGTGGTGGAGAAGATTAGGGGCTTTTCTCTACAGTCTGGATATTACTCTGGGCTAAAAGATCAGAGAAATGGAAAGAAAGAATTATGTAGGTAACAAAAGCATAGGCCCTGCATCTGATTCTCAGAGGTGGGAATAGTGGGGTCTCATGACCCAGAAAGGAAATGGCTATGGGGTATGTGTCCTAACGATGACCACAACAATCCTTATAAAAATACTAGTATTCCAAATGTGGAATAGAAGCAATAGAAAGACTACCATGTCCCAGGCAGGCACTGGACAACAGCTCTCTGCTGAATTCTATAAATCACCAAATAGAGATAGTAGCAACAAGACAGTGGTGATTTGTGTGAACTAATAGTCAACAATCAGATGGCTCCACCTTTCTCTCTTCCCAATGCTTTGGTATTGTGTAAGATCTCACTTGAAGGAATGCCAATTACTCAAACTGATACTTGGGTGGGTGTAGACTTTAATAAAGACAACAACATTTTTACTTGGAGTAATAGGGAAGGGAATGTCATAGGAGGGTTTCCAGGCACATTTTGAGCACTATCAGGAGAACCAGTGGGGCTGGGAAAGATACTACACTAGAGTCTAATAATTCTTCTGAGAAAGAATTATGTAAGCAGAATCAAGATAAACAAGTTTGATTCAATAGAAACAGACAAGTGTTTGAACACAGAAGGTATGTAAATTTTAAATATAGGATGGTATATATCAGATTGAATTTTATTCCCAACCTCGGAGTACTAAGTCTGAATTATTTAGCAAAGAGGTTGCAGTAAAGAGATAAAATCGCCATAAGATATTGCAAGCCAAAGAATTAGCAGCATTGGTACCAAGAGCTTTGGCAGTAATACAATGTATTGCCTTTTATGCAGGTTAAGTACTCTAAGTACAAGCATCTGCAGCAGTCTCAAAGAGGGATTCAGCACCTGTAATGTTGCCTCGGTCCAACAAAGAGTTTAGGCATTGATGTTCTCAGTGAAAGCATCAGCATCCTGAAGCCATCTGTGGAGAGCAGTAGCAAAAGACATCTTTAAGTAGATAGTGACAGGGGTTGACTGAAATCCTTTAGAAGGATATTATTGCAAAAGCTACGAGCTGGGTAAATCAGCCAAAAATTTCACATTAATATCCTATTTTGCTACTCCCAGTACATTTCAAATACATTTCACCATCCTAGTCAAGGCAAACGAGAAGTGGGGGCAAGGATGACAAAATGGCTACTGAATGGACAATTGCAATGAAACAGATCAAGAAAGAGAAATAGGCTTTGTAGTAACAGTAAGAACAAGAAGTGGTAGCTAGATGTAGTAAAAATCTATGTAAGATTCTAAAGTTAACTGCAGAATTCCATCAGATTTATATATCAGATTTGTTGTGTATCTAGTTCCCCAACCCCCACCTATATTTACCCTAGCCCCACTGTTTATGTCAAGACCATGTGGAGATGAAGACTTTTTTTCTGGAATAACCATCTGTATCTTATCTCCCTACATTGCCCCTGTTTAATAGGAATACTGAGTTAAGAGGTAAAGAAAGTCAATTAATCAATAAGCATCGGTGGTGTCAGATATGACAATATCAGAGCAGAGGAATAATGGGAAACTTAAAGAAGAGTAAAAAGAGATTTAACTAAGGGGCACTTTTACCATTCCTATGAGGAAAGGAGAGACCAATAAAACAACCTACTTTTTTTAACATTACAATTGTGTCTATCTTGACCTTAAGCTAATTGTAAGGGTAGAAAATACTCAAGGATTCCCACTTCAGAGAGTCTGTGGACAAAGACCGACTTTGCTCATTGTTTAAGCAAGTAGTACCTTCAGTTCCACAGGCCACAAATTTAGTATAAATAATGTTATTGAAACATCTGAAATCTGCCAACACTGCCAACACGACTAATAAAAAAAAGTCTCCAATTAAAGGGCTTTCACTCTCAGGCACTGTTTTCGTTGACATTATTACCGCACTGGCTGATGACACATAGATGTGGAATAAATTTTTTTCAAATTAAAAATTGGGACAGATGGTCTATCAAGATATTCTTTTCTGATTTGTTAATGAACATTCTTACCAATGAATAAGAAATAAATCACATTTAGTCAAACATTCACATTTCCTTTATTTAAAATAAAATAAAAAAACTTGGAACTATTCCAGAAATAGCTGCATGTATTTTTTACTTATTTGTACAATTAATATGCTGGTAACTATTTCAGCTGTACTTCAGCTAGCATCCTAGGATTTCCCAAGCCTTTGTCTTTCTATGCTGTGTGACCCGCCACAAAACCCAACCATTTATTTTGTTTGTAGCTGCTGAGTTCTGCTATAGAAAGTTGGCTCCACTAGAAATGTATGTCATTTCTTCTCAATTCAGCCTTCAATACTGCTTGACAAGTCCTTATTCATCCCTATGTTGATGCCCCTCAGCAGCTGTTTTAAAAAATGTTTCATTTTTCATAAGCTCTCAATCCTCAAATGAGAAAACCGAAGGAAGAAAACAGAACAATTGTTTTTACAAAGTATGGTTCATGAACACTTCTCTGAAATGGGATTTAAAACTTCAGGTTAAAAAGGGAAATTAACCTAGCAAATTAACCAACACAGAGATACATTCTAGTAAAATTATTGAACCTTAAAGAAAATAATCAATAAAAGGACCAAAATAACTAATAAAAGAGAGAAAACAAGATTATCAGACTTTGACAACAATTTTTTTTATGTCAGCAGAAAATGGGATAGCATATTTAACATTCCCAAGGAAAGAAAATGTGAGTCAAAGATTTTATGACCAACCTGAGTTCAAGTAAAAATGCCAAGACAAGTTTATCAACATGTGAGAACTCAGGAAATACTGTTCCTGCAAGTTCTTCCTGATTTTACAGAATAAGCTTCTAATAACTGAAACACCTGGTGAAATATCACCAACCTAAAGACTGATGGTATTAATCATTACTGGTAGCTAATATCAGAGAAAAGAGAGGCAACCCAAAATTTTGTACCTCCAAATAGATCACACCACTATGAAGTCAAGAGGAAAAAAACATCAACTCAAATTTGGTTCAGCCTATAGAACTAACTACCGATTTACAAGAAGTACAGGACAGAGTAACTTATTAAACTACAACAGGAGACTCCATCAAGCAAAGTTAAGACTATAAGAAACTCTTAGAGGAAAAAAGACAATATTTCTTGAATGAATTACAATGAAAAAAAATATGAAGGCAGTCTCCAGATTAAAAAAAAAAAAAAGACTTAGCAAGATATGAAGCATAACGAAACTAGTGCTTAGGAATGAACTTTTTGGTGATAAAATAAAATAAAGGTGTGATTACCATAAAGATCAGGACTGTTATTACCTTTGAAAAGCAGGAAAGGGCTGTGATTAGGATGAATGGCAAAATTCCATTTTTTGAACATAGTTATGGTTATAAGGGTGTTTGGTTTGTTTTATATAGTTTCCTATATCTGTTAGATTTTACAATAAAAAGTATTTTTAAGCAAATATATCCCATAAAAAATAAACAAGCCAGACAGAGATGACTGGAATAAACAGCTAATCTTTCAAAGCAAAGACATAGATGTACATCCACAAGAAACAGCAGACAGAGAACCATGACTCCTCGAAGAGATAAAGCAGGGAACATATAACTGATTGATATGGTTTGGCTCTGTGTTCCCACCGAAAACTCATGCTGAATTGTAATCCCCAAGTGTTGGGGAGGGGCCTGATGGGAGATGATTGACTCATGGGAGTGGATTTTCCACTTGCTGTTCTCGTGATAGCAAGTGAGTTCTTGAGAGATCTGATGGTTTAAAAGTGTGTGGCACTTTCCTTTTCACTCTCTGTCTCTTCTGCTCTGCCATGCTCTGTAATTCATTACCACCAGATCTGCCTTATAAGGCACCATAAGAGAGTGATAAATATGGAAAGACTGTTACCAGCCACCACACAAACACACTTAAGTACATAGACCATTGACACTATAAAGCAACCACACAATCAAGTCTTCATAATAATCAGCTAACAACAGGATGACAGGATCAAATCTGCACATATCAATATTAACCTTGAATGTAAACAGGTTAAATGCCCCCAATTAAAAAGCACACAATAGCAGGTTGAATAAAGAAGCAAGACCCAAATATATGCTGTCTTCAAGAAACCCATCTCACATTCAATGACACAAATAGGCTCAAAGTAAAGGGATGGAGAAAAACCTACCAAGCAAACAGAAAAAAGAAAACAGGTGTTGCTATTCTAATTTCAGACAATAGAGATTTTAAATCAACAACTATAAAAAGGGCAAAGAAGAGCATTACATAATGGTAAAGAGTTCAATTCAACAAGAAGACCTAACTATCCTAAAGGTGTATGCACTCAACACAGGAGCATCCAGATTTATAAAGCAAATTCTTAGAGCTCTATGAAGAGATTTAGATAACCACACAATAATAGTAGGATACTTCAACATCCCACTGACAGTGTAAGACACATCATCGCAGTGGAAAACCAACAAAGATATTTGGACCCAAACTCAACACATGACCAAATGGACCTGGCAGACATCTGCAGAACTGTCCACTTGAAAACAAGAACATATACATTTTTCTCATCTGTACATGGCACATACTCAAAAATCGACCACACAATCAGCCATAAAACAATCCTCAGCAAAAAAAAAAAAAAAAAAAAAAAAAAAAAAAAAAAAAAAAATCTCAAATCATACCAATTGCACTTTTGGACCACAATGCAAAGTAAATAGAAATCAATACTAAGAAAATTGCACAGAAAATCACCTTGATTAGAGGAAGACAGGGAGGAAAGAAAGAAAAAAGGAAAGACCACAAAACAACCAGAAAACTAGTAACAAAATGGCAAGAGTAAGTCTTTACTCATCAATAGTAACATTGAATGTAAATAGATTATGGAACTGGAAACCATTATGTTAAGTGAAATAAACCAGGCACAGAAAGACAAACATCTCATGTTCTCACTTATTTGTATGATCTAAAAATCAAAACAATTGGCCTGGCGCGGTGGCTCATGCCTGTAATCCCAGCACTTTGAGAGGCCAAGGTGGGTGGATCACAAGGTCAGGAGATCGAGACTATCCTGGCTAACACAGTGAAACCCCATCTCTAGTAAAAATACAAAAAAATTAGGCAGGCGTCGTGGTGGGCACCTGTTGTCCCAGCTACTTGGGAGGCTGAGGCAGGAGAATGGCATGACCCCGGGAGGCAGAGCTTACAGTGAGCCAAGATCGTGCCACTGCACTCCAGCCTGGGCGACAGAGGGAGACTCTGTCTCAAAAAAAAAAAAAAAAAAAAAAAAAAAAAACATCAAAACAATTGAACTCATGGACATAGAGAGTAGAAGATGGTTACCAGAGGCTAGAAAGGGTAGATGGGGGTGGGGATGGTTAATGGGTACAAAAAATAAATGAATAAGACCTACAATTTGATAGCACAATAGGGTGACTATAGTCAATAATAACTTAATTGTACATTTTAAAATAATTAAAAGAATGTAATTGAATTGTTTGTAACTCAAAGGATGAATGTTTGAGGCACTCCATTCTCCATGATGTGCTTATTTCACATTTCATACCTATATCAAAACATCTAATATATTCCATAAATATATACACCTACTATGTACCCACAAAAATTTTTTAAATTTTAAAAAATTTTAAAATAAAAATGAATTGTGCAAAACCATACAGTTACATGGAAATTAAACAGTCTGCTCCTGAATGACTATTGAGTAAACAATGAAATTAAGGCAGAAAACAAGAAATTCTTTGAAACTAATAAGAACAAAGATGTAGCACAACAGAATTTCTGGGACACAGCTAAACCAATGTTAAGAAGGAAGTTTCGAGTGCCAAATGCCCACATCAAAAATGTAGTAACATCTCAAATTAACAACCTAACATCACACCTAGAGGAACCAGAAAAACAAGAGCAAACCAATCCCAAAGCTAACAGAAGACAAGAAATAATCAAAATCAGAGTTGAACTTTAGGAAATGGACACCCAAAAAGCCATGCAAAAGATCAATGAATCCAAGACTTTTGTTTTTGAAAGAATAAATAAGATTGATATATCACTAGCTAGACTAATGAAAAACAGAGAGATCCAAATAAACACATCAGAGACGACAAAGAGGACATTACCACCTACCCCACAGAAATAAAAAAAAAATAAAAAACAAAATAACAAACCCTCAAAGACTACTATGAAGATCACTATGCACACAAACTGGAACACCAGGAAGAAAATGGATACATTTCTGAAAACACACAACCTTCCAAGATTGGACCAGAAAGAAGCTGAATCTCTGAACAGATCAACAGTGAGTTTCAAAGTTGAATCACTAATAAAAAGCCTACCAATGAGAAAAAGCCCAGGACCAAACAGAATCACAGCCAAATTCTGCCAGATGTATAAAAAAGAGCTGGTACTACTGCTACTGAAACTATTCCCCAAAAATTGAGGAGGCGGTACTTCTTCCTGATTCATTCTATGAGAACAGCATCATCCTGCTACCAAAACCTGACAGAGACATCACGAAAAAGAAAACTTCAAGTTAATATCCTTGACGAATATAGATGCAAATATCCTCAGAAAATACTGGCAAACTTAATCCAGCAGCATATCACAAAGCTAATCCATCAAGACCAAGTAGGCTTTATCCCTGAGATGCAAGTTTGGTGCAACATAAGTAAATCAGTAAATGTGATTGATTATATAAACAGAACTGAAGACAAAAAACACATAAATATCTCCATAGATGCAGAAAAAGCTGTTGATAAAACTCAACACCTCTTCATGTTAAAAACTCTCAATAAACAAGGTACTGAAGGAACACATTTCAAAATAGTAAGAGCCATCTATGACAAATCCACAGTCAGCATCATACTGAATGGGGAAAAAGTGATAGCATTCCCCTTGTAAACCAACACAAGACAAGGATTCCCTCTCCCACCACTCTTATTCAACATAGTATTGGAAGTCCTGTATAGAGCAATCAGGCAAAAGAAAGAAAGAAAGGACATCCAAATATGAATAGAGGAAGTCAAACTATCCCTGTTTTCAGATGACATGATTCTGTAGAAAACCCCAGAGCCTTGGCCCAAAACCTCCTTCAGCTGATAAACAACTTCAGCAAAGTTTCAGGATACAAAATCAATGTACAAAAATCACTAGCGTTCCTATACACCAACAACAGCCAAGTTGAGAGGAAAATGAGGAATGCAATCCCATTCACAATTGCCACAAAAAGAATAAAATACCTAGTGATACTGCTAACCAGGGAGGTGAAAGATCTCTGCAATGAAAATTACAAAACACCGCTCAAACACAGCAAATGGAAAAACATTCCATGCTCATAGAGAGGAAGAATCAATATCATTAAAATGGCCATACTGCCCAAAGCAATGTGCAGATTTAATGCTATCCCTATAAAACTACCAATGACATTCTTCACAGAACTAGAAAAAGGTATTTTAAAACTCACATGAAACCAAGAAAGAGCTCGAATAGCCAAGGCAATCCTAAGCAAAAATAACAAAGCTGGAGACATCGTGTTACCTAACTTCAAACTATACTACAAGTTGACAGTAACCAAACAGTATGATATTGGTGTGTAAACAGACACATAGACTAATGGAATAGAATAGAGAGCCCAGAAATGAGGCCACACACCTACAACCATCTGATCTTCAACAAAGTTGACAAAAACATGCAATAGGCAAAGGACTCCTTATTCAGTAAATGGTGCTGAGATAACTGGCTAGTCATATACAGAAGACAGAATCTAGACTCCCTCCTTATACAAGATACAAAAATCAGCTCAATATGGATTGAAACTTAAATGCAAAACCTAAAACTATTTTTTTTTTTTTTGAGATGGTGTCTCGCTTTGTCTCCCAGGCTGGAGTGCAGTGGCGCCATCTTAGCTCACCACAAGCTCTGCCTCCCAGGTCCACGCCATTCTCCTACCTCAGACTCCCGAGTAGCTGGGACTATAGGTGTCCACCACCACACCTGGCTAATTTTTGTATTTTTTAGTAGAGACGGAGTTTCACCATGTTAGCCAGGATGGTCTCGATCTCCTGACCTCATGATCCTCCTGCCTCAGCCTCCCAAAGTGCTGGGATTACAGGTGTGAGCCACCAAGCCCAGTCACTAAAACTATTTTTAAAAACCTGGAAAATAACCTAGGAAATAAAATTCTGGACATAGGACCTGGAAAATATTTCATGAAGGTGCCAAATGCAATTGCAACAAAAACAAAAATTGACAAGTTGGATCTAACTAAAGAGCTTCTGCACAACCAAAGAAACTATCAACAGAATAAACAGACAATCCACAGAATAGGAGAATATATTTGTCAGAGAATACATCTGACAAAGGTGTAATATCAAGAATCTATAAGGAACTTAAACAAATTTCCAAGCAGAAAACAACTCCATTAAAAAGTGGGCAAAGCAGATGATCAGACACTCTTCAAAAGAAAACATACACACAACCAGCAAGCATATGAATAAATGTTTAACACCACTGACCGTTAGAGAAAAGTAAATCAAAACCAAAATAAGATACCATCTCACACCAGTCAGAATGGCTATTACTAAAAAGTCAAAATAAAACAGACACTGATGAAATTGTGGAAAAGAAAGAACATTTATAAACTGCCAGTGGGAATGTAAATTTGTTTAGCCATTGTGGAAAGAAGTTTGGTGATTTTTCAAAGAACTTAAAACAGAATTACCATTCGACCCAGCCATCCCATTATTAGGTATCTACCCCAAAATATATAAATCGTTCTCCCATAAGGATGCATGCATGTATATGTTCATCACAGCACTATTCACAATAGTGAAGATATGGAATCAACATAAATGCCTATCAACAGTAGGTTGAATAAAGAAAATGTAGTATATATACACCATGGAATACTATGCAGCCATAAAAAGGAATGATACCATGTCTTATACAGCAACATGGATGGAGCTGGAGGTCATTATTCTAAATAAACTAATGCAGGAACAGAAGACCAAATACTGCATGTTCTCATTTAAAAGTGGAAAGTAAATCTTGAGTACACATGGACACAAAGAAGGGAACAATAGACATGGGGACTACTGGAGGGTAGGAAGAGGGTAAGAATTGAATGACTACTTATCAGGGACTAAGTATATTACTTGGGTGATGAAATAATGTGTACCCCAAACTCCCATGACACATAGTTTACCTGTGTGACAAACCTGCACAGGTACTACTGAACCTAAAATAAATGCTAATTTAAAAATACCAAAAAACACAGAAAGAAAAAACTGCCATTCAAGAGTACTGTATCTAGCAAAGTTATTGTGCAAATATGAAGAAGAGATAAAGTTTTTTCCAGACAAATAAAAGTTGAGAGAGTTCAGCACCAGACCCATCTCACAAAAAATGCTAAATGTAAATGAAGGATACGGACAAACCCAGAATACTCTAATACTGTAACGTTAGATTGCAAACCATTCATAACATATTGTGAATCCCAAAAGACAAAATTTTCAAAGACAACAATAGCTACAGCAACCTGTTGAGACAGAAGTAATATAAAAACATGTAAATTAAGATAACTGAAAGTCAAAATGTTGGGAGGATAGAGTTAAGGTGTAGAAGAATTTCTTTTGTTTTTAATTTGTTTCTATTCTTTTTGATTTGAGATTAGTTTTTACCCCTCTGAAATAATGTATTATATCTATTAGATGTTTCTGTAAGTCTGATAATAACCACAAAGTCTAAAATAGATTCATGAAAAATAAAAAATAAAACATCCTACTTAAAAAAGAAATCACTTGACCACAAATGAAGATGGTAAGAAAGGAAGAAAGGAGTTACAAGACAACGGGAAAACAAACAAGAAAATTGTCATACAAAGTCCTTAGTTATCAATAATAACACTGAATATAGACTCAATTATCCAGTTACAACACATAGAGCAGCTAAGTGGATAAAAATAAGACCCAACTGTATGCTTCCTACAATAAGCCCACTTTACCTTTAAAGACACATAGACTGAAAATAATGGGGTGGAAAAAGCTATTTCATACAACTGGAAAACGAAAAAGAAAAGTAGCTATACTAGCTATACTTATATTAGATAAAATAAACTACAAATCAAAGACTGTAAAATGCCAAAAAAAGATCACTATGTAAAAGAGGTCAATTCAGCAAGAAGATATAACAATTATAAACACCTATGCATCCAGAGCTTTTATGTATGCAAAGCAAACATGAATAGCTCTGAAGAAAGAGATAGACTAAAATGCAATAATAGTGGTGGACTTTAACATTTCACCTTCAGTAATGAACAGATCATCCAGAGAGAAAATCAACAACAAAAAAAGAGCAAAGTTAAACTATAAACTAAACATAATAGGTCTAACTTACATTTACAAAACATTTCATCCAACTGCTGCAGAATACACCTTCTTTATATTAGCACATGTGGTATTTTCTAGAATATTTCATATCTTAGACTACAAAACAAGTTTTATCAAATTCAAAAACATAGAAAAAATATCAAGTATTTGTTCTGACCACAATGAAGTAAAAGTAGAAATTAGTTACAAGAGGAAACTCAGAAAACTTAACAAACACATGGAAATTAAACAACATGCTTCTGAATAACCAATGGGTCAACAAAAGAATTAAGAAGGAAATTTAGAAATTTCTTGACACAAATGAAAATGGAAATGCAGCATACTGAAATCTATGGGATATATCAAAAGCAGTACTAACAGGAAAGTTTGCGGTAAAATCTTATATCAAGAAAGTAGAAAGCCCTCAAGTGAACAACCTAATGATGCACCTCACAAAACTCAAAAAGCAAGAATAAACCAAACACAAAATTGTAGAAGAAAATAAATAATAAAGATCAGAGTAAAAATAAATGAAATTGAGACTGAAAAAACAAAATAGAAGATAACAGTAGGTTTTCTGAAAAGATAAAATGGACAAACCTTTGACTAAGAGAAAAAGAGAGATCAAAATTATCAATGTGAGAAACAGAAAAAGGGACATAACTACTGACATTAGAGAAATGCCAGGAATCACTAGAGACTATTATGAGCAACTATATGTCAACAAATTAGAAAACCTAAAAGAAATGGGTAAATTCCTCGATACACCCAACCTACTAGGATTGAACCATTAAGAAATATAAACTCCTAATAAACCAATAACAAGTAATGAGAGTGAAGTTGTAATAAAAATCTCCCATCAAAGAAAAGCCCAGGACTTGATGACTTCGCTACTGAATTCTACTAAACATTTGAAAAACTAATATCAATGTTATTCAAAAAAAATGAAGAGGAGGGAATACTTTCAAACTTATTATATAAGGCCAACATTACCCTGATACGAAAACCAGATAAAGACACAATGAAAAATGAAAATTACAGGCCAATATCACTGATGAACATATATGCAAAAATTGTCAACAAAATACTAGCAAACCAAATTCAACAGCACATGAAAAAGATCATTCACCATAGTCAAGTGGGATTCAATCCCAGGGATGCAAGGGTTGTCCAATATATGCAAATAAATAAATGTGAAACATCAGCTTAGCAGAACCAAGAACAAAACCAATATGATTATTTTAATAAATGCCAAAAAAGCATTCAATAAAATTCAGTATTCCTTTATAATACGAACCCTAATCAAATTGGGTATAGAAGAAACATACCTCAAAATAATAAAGACCTTATATATGACAAAGTCAGAACTAACATTGTACTAAATGGGGAAAAAATTGAAAGCTGTTCATGTAAAATGTGGAACAAGACAAGGATGCCCACTTTCACCACTTTTATTCAATATAATACTGGAAGTACTAGCCAGAGCAATTAGGCAAGAGAAAGAAATAAAGGACATGCAAATTTGAAAGAAAAAGTTAAATTTGCCTTCTTCACAGATGACATTATCTTATACTTAGGAAAACCTAAAGATCCCACCAAAAACTATTAGAACTGATTAACTAATTCAGTAAAGTTGCAGGATACAAATCAACATGCAAAAATCAGTAGCATTTATATACACCAACAGTAAACAATCTAAAAAAGAAATCAAGTGACAGAGCAAGACTTAACTAATTCAGTAAAGTTGCAGGATACAAATCAACATGCAAAAATCAGTAGCATTTATATACACCAACAGTAAACAATCTAAAAAGAAATCAAGTGACAGAACGAGACTCTGTCTCAAAAAAAAAAAAAAAGAAATCAAGAAAGCAATCTCATTTACAATAGCTACAAAATATGTAAAACATCTAGAAATATATTTAATCCCAAAGTGAAAGGTCTATACATCAAAAACAATAAAACACTGAAAAAGAAATTTAAAAGGATACCAAAAAAGAAAAGATATTCCATGATCATGAACTGGAAGAATTAATGTTGTTAAAATGGCAATACTACCCAAAGCAATTTAAAAATTCAATACAATTCCCATGAAAATATCAATGACATTCTTCACAGAAATAGAAAAACAATCCTAAAATGTATTTAAAACCCTAAAGACCCCCAATGGTCATAGCAGCCCTGAGCAAAAAGAACAAACCTAGAGGTATCACACTACCTGACTTCAAAATTTACTACCAAATTATAGTAACCAAAGCATCATTGTACTAGCATAAAAGCAGATGCATAGACCAATGGAATAGACCCAGATAACCTAGATATAGCCTAGGTATACATACATGCATTTACAGAAAACTCATTTTTGACAATGGTGCCAAGAACATACAAGGGGGAAAAGACAGTCTCTTCAATAAATGGTGCTGGGAATACTAGATGTCCGTATGCAGAGGAATGAAACTAGACCCCTATCTCTCACCATACACAAAAATCAAATCAAAATGGATTAAAGACAAGTCTAAGACCTGAAACTGTGAAACTACAGGAAAACAGCAGAGAAATGCTCCATGACATTGGTCTGCATAAAGATTTTTGTGTAGGATCTCGAAAGCACAGGCAACCAAAGCAAAAATAGGCAAAATTACATCAAGCTAAAAACCTTCTGCACAGCAAAGGAAACAATCAACAAGCTGAAGAGACAACCCACAGAATGGGAGAAAATAGTTGCAAAAGACCCATCTGACAAGGGATTGGGGATCTGACCGGAATATATAAGAAGCTCAAACAATTCAATTCCAAAAAAAGAGAAATAATGCAATTTAAATGGGCAAAAGGCCTGATTAAACATTCATCAAAAGAAGACTTACAAATGGTCAACACATATATGAAAAAAATATTGAACATCACTTATAATCAGATAAATTCAAATCAAAATTTTAATGAGATATCATCTCATCACAGTTAAAATGGCTTTTATCAAAAGACAAGTAGTAACGGATGCTGGCAAGGATGCAGCGAAATGGGAACCTGCATACACTGTTGGTGGAAATGTAAATTAGTACAGCTACTATTAGAACAGCATAAAGGTTCCTCAGAGAACTAAAAGCAGAACTACCATATGATTCAACAATTCCACTACTGGGTAGATATCAAAAGAAAGAAATCAATATATCAAAAAGACATGTGTCTGCACTCCTGTGTTTATTGCAGCACTATTCACAATAGTCAAAATATGGAATCAGCCTACATGCCCATCAGTGGATGAATGGATAAAGAAAATGTGGTATGTATATACAATGGAACATTATTCAGCCATAAAAAGGATAAAATCCTGTCATTTGTAGCAACGTGGATAGAACTAGATGTCATTATGTTAAGTGAAGTAAGCCAAGAACAGAAAGACAAATACTGCATGTTCTCAATTACCTGTGGGAGCTTAAAAAAAAAAAAAAAGTGGATCTCATAAAGATAGAGAGTAGATTGGTGGTTACCAGAGGCCAAGAAGGGTAGTGAGTAGGCAGTAATAAAGACAAGCAGATTAATGAATACATATATATGGTTTGATAGAAGATATAAGATCTAGTGTTAGATGGATAAGTAGGGTGACTCTCGTTTACGGAAATCTATTGTATATTTCAAAATACCTAGAAGAGAAGAATTGAATAGTTCTAGCATAAAGAAAATATAAATATTTAGGGTAATGGATATTCCAGGTACACAAATTTGATTTTTATGAATTGTAGGAATGTATTACATTATCACCTGTACCCCAAAACTAGGTACATCTATTATGCATTAATAAAATTTTTAAGCTGTTTATCTCTAAGACTTTAACAAATTGATTTCAAGTAGCATTATCTTTCTATGGAGTTAGAAGATAAAGTTTAAGTGCTCTTAACAATCAGTTAACCGTAATTGAAACATGCTCTAAGAGGAACATGGCTAAGATATATTAGCACTTTAAGAAATACTTTTTAATGTAAGTGTTAGATAAATATACAATCACTGATATTCCAAAGAGTTGCTATCCCTTCGATTATTTTCCCTAGCATAGTTATGGAGAAACAATGAGATATTGTTTTCTAAAGAACTAGAATACACTGACTTGCTATGCAATGAAATGCTCAAACTAATAGGTGTAATTTTTGTTTAAAAAAAAAAAAGAAGTGTGTTCAATCAGAATTCCATTTCAGATCAATTTCAGGGTCAGTTTTACCCTGACCTTAACAAGGCACCTATGGAAATAATAATGTTTACACTCAAAATATGATTAGCATAATCATTTCTAGAAAAGTATTGAACGAAAAAAAATGCTTCCCAGTAAGAAAAACAATCTCCGCATTAAAAATGCTTACTAACAGTGAATTAGCATTATTAGTGTTCCAGACTTACCCTACTATCATAAAGAAAAACCTGTAGCTTTTTTTCCGTGACTGAACCCATTCTGACTTCCCTCCTTTAGTGTATTGCAACTGCCTTCTCATGGAAGCATACTCCTCAGAACAATGAAGCACAATTTCTAATTCCCTCGAACTATTCACTGAGATGATTGGAATAAATTCAACATACCTTTTGATGTGTTGCCCATCTGGAAAATGGTTTCAACTTTCAATTTGGCTTCCAATCCTTCTCTTTCTGCTTTCAACTAGGGGTGGGGCTTCCAGAGCTCACTGGCATTCCTCTCATAAGTATAACAGTCTAGCCTTCAAGGTATTTGCCTCCATGTTGCTAACCTTGCAGATTATGGTTGTCTGGCCACTATCTGCAGGCACTTCTATCCACTTCTTGGAATTCTCTATTCTCTCCTAGCTGCCTACGTTGTTGGCCACTGTAAGCTACTCTTCCACAATTTGGCTTCCCTGATTGTACAGTTGCCTGCTTTCTTTTCTACTAAGAAAGCAGATTTGCCCTCTATTGTAGTTGGAATTTCCTATCCACTGACAGATTTCTTATCCACTCCCCAATGTAGTTGGAGTTTCTGCCCACTTTAGCTGTCCACTTTCTTTTCCACTGTGACCCAGGATAATAAGTTGTTGCCACTATTCTGGAGTTGCCGGCCCATTCTGAGACAAGACTTCTACCACTTCTGTCTAGTAGAGCTTGCCTCCACCCTGCCCCAGCATTCTCCTCATGCTAGAAGTCTGTCTCATATTCCTGTTTTTTTTTTTTCCACCAAAATCGCACATTGAGACAAAATTAATGCCTGTCACAGCCACATAGTCATTTCAATAAACCTGTGGTATATAGTGCAGCTTATCTGGCCATGTGTTTGGTGATGACTTTTGCCTGCCTATTTCTTCAGATAAGCATTTTCTTATATGGATCGGAGAACACAAACAACTAGTCTAGAAACAAGCATCACTATGATTACTTTGGGATGAGACTTTTTGTCCTCTTCCTTCAAATCAGCATTTACACAGAAGATCAGACCCATGACTAACTTGTACAGGAACTTATCTCACTGGAATCAATTTTTGTGTTGGCATTTTTCCCCCTTCCTCTTCAGATAAGCATTTACTTATAAGGATTAGACAATATAAATAACTAGTCTAGAAACAGATATCACTTCATGTAATTTTGGGAGTAGCTTTTTTGCCTCTCCTTCTTCAGAGAAGGGGTTGTTAATGTGAATTAGACACCTGAGTAACTCATCCAGAGTTCAATATCACTATGATTAATTTTGGTGATTTCACCCTCTTCCTTCAAATAAGCATTCATGATTACGTATGATAATTGGTCTCTTCCTGTGCTGCTATAACAAAATACCCGAGACTGGGTAATTTATAAAGAGCAAAACTTTATTTTCTCACAATTCTGGAGGCTGGTAAGTCAAAGATCAAGGAAATGGCCATTGGTTGTCTGGTGAGGGCTGCTTTTTCCTTCCAAGATGGTACCTTATTACTATGTCTTTCAAAGGAGAAGAATATTGTGTCCTTATATGGCAAAAGGTGAAAGGGAAAAAGATCTAAACACTGCATGAAGCCTTTTTTAAGGGCTTAATCTCATTCATGAGGGAAGGAGACCTCATCACCCAATCATCCCTTAAAAGTCCTACCTCTTAATACCATCACATTGGCCATTAAGGTTTAACACCTGAATTTTGGAGGGAATATACTCAAACCATGGCACTCCCCATCCAGAAAGAGCCTCCGATAGGCTCCGCATTTTTTCAATAGCTGTTTTCCAGAAAGTTCTGACCTCATCCCTCTACTCTCACAGAAACACTCAAGGACAGGGGCTTAGTTTGGTTATCCTTCAACCAAACACATCTAACCTTGTCTACCATCATTTGATTCTTCCAGGATGCTCTCTTTTCATGCCCTTGACGCTGCAGAAATTCCCAGAGAAGGGGAGTTATACTCAATTCTTCAATCACTTTCTGATCCTACTCCTGAAATTTTCCTTAGACCATCCCTTGCAGTCAATCCTACTTAGGATTTTCCTTGTCCCATAGGCCAAGTGGTCTGGCCTCCCCTTCAGAATCCTGAGCCAAAACAATGCCCTGATGGGATCCCCCTCAGGAGTTGTAGCAATGGCAGCAGAGGGCTGCGTCTGGGGTGAGGAACCATATGGTCACTGTCCAGTAGTTGGCTCTCCTCTTAGGACACGCATGTGGCTGGACATATAGGTTCTGGGGAGTATGCCATGGTCACAGTTCTCCAGAGGAGCTACTGAGAAGAGGTATGGCTGAGGCCTGAGCTCTAGTGACTCTTTCTTCTGGTTTCCTTCAAGTCTCTGTCAGTTCAGCTAAAAAACTCTCTCCACTCATCCAGATTATACAATAGCTCCCCAAAGTAGTACCCTAATGAAATATGTAAGTAATGCTGACTTATTTTATTCTCCTTCCACAAAATAATCTCATTCTCAGCATAAATAATATTTTCATTAACCAAAATGTGGGGCATATGTTCTATAATTAAGAACTTACAACCAGAGAATTTGGAATTGTGGCTGCTTTTGGGAAATCCAGAGCTTTTTGTTTCCAGGAAGTAAATCCAGACTAGATTTTTGGAGGAAACTAAAATCTAGTTTACCAAAATAAACATAACTCAGTCAGCTGAACTTTATTAGATGTCCAAGTGATCAATGATATACACTATCAGATCAGACCTTCCATTTTCCCTTTCCTCAAGAGGATGACCGAGGTCGTTCCATCTCCAAAATGTTATATAAGAGTCCCAGAATTTTCCTTAAATGTGAGCACATATACTAGCTAGAAGCAGGGATTCTGATGACTAAACAATATGAACACCAAGTAAAAATGTTCAAGATGATTATTTATTAGATATACAAGTTTATTCATACACAGCAAGTGACCATAAATACATACTGCAAATATTTCCAAATAATGTCTTGTACAGGCACCATGATGGGTGACAAGAGCTATGAACTGGTAATCAAGAAATCCAGGACAGGGTGCAGTGGCTCATGTCTGTAATCCCAATGCTTTGAAGGCTGAGGTGGGAGGGTCACTTGAGGCCAGGAGATTGAGACCAGCCTGAGTAACATGGCATGACCCCACCTCTACAAATTTTTTTTAAATTAAATGAGCATGGTGACAAGTGTCTGTAGTCCCAGTTACTTGGGAGGCCGAGGCAGGAGGATCACTTGAACCCAGGAGTTCAAGGCTACAGTGAGCTATGATTGCACCACTGCACTCCAGCCTGGGTGAGAGAGCAAGATCTCATATGAAAGAAAGGAAGGAAGGAAGAAAGGAAGGAAGGAAGGGAGGGAGGGAGGGAGGAAGGAAGGAAAGAAAGAAAGAAAGAAAGAAAGAAAGAAAGAAAGAAAGAAAGAAAGAAAGAAAGAAAGAAAGAAAGAAAGAAAGAGAAATCTAGTCTTTACCATTCAGTAGCTGTCATCATAAATCAGTGTACCATGCTTGAAGAAGGTTACGTAAAAATCTTTGCCAATTCTACAAAGGATTAAAGACTGAACCTTTGCAGTTTTCAGGATATTACAGAAAAGAGAATAGCAATAATTTGGTGAAAAAAAATATTTCTTAGCTCTATTAGTTCTCTTCATGTCTAGGAATATCTGGAATATACCAAAGGCATCTCAAAGGAAGAGTAATGTTTCTTTCTACAGAGTAAGAAAGATGCTGTGGTCTAGAATGTTATCTTTACTAAAATACAAATGTCCACTTTACTCAATGGAACCCAGAATGAGGTTCTAGCATTTTTCTCTTTTATTCTGAACCAAACATGTGCTGGTAAATATTTAACAACTGGCTCTCCAGGGGGAAAGCAGATATTTGTCTGTAGCATTAACATATTTATATAGTGTAAAAATCTGCCACCGTGGCTGATTTTATGCCACTTATCTTAGTCTCTTTTGCTGCTGCTATAACAGAGTAACATAGACTGTGTGATTTATATAAGCTTATTGTCTTACAGTTCTGGAGGCTGGGAAATCTAAGAGTGAGGAGCTGCATCTGATGAGGACCTTCTTGCTGCATCATCCCATGGTGGGAAGGCAGAAAGACACAAGAGCACACACAAATGAGAAGAATGCTGAACTCATCCTTTTATCAGGAACCCATGCCTGTGATAATGACATTAATCCATTCATGAGGACAGAGCCCTCATGACATAATCATCTGTTAAAAGTCTCACCTCTCAACACTGTTGCATTGGGATTAAGTTTCCAACATGTGAACTTTGGAGGACACATTCAAGCCATAGCACCACCAAAGCGATGTCACTGAATGCAGAGTTAAGAAGAGATACACAGAATTAGCTCTCACAAAATGTTGTGAGCCAGCCAGATCTCTGATAAGAAATGTAATCTATGCAAAACAGAAGAGAAAATTAAAAGGATAATGAACAATATCTTCCGCTTGTGAAGGGCTGTCATAAAAGGTGATGTTTACTCATTCTCTAATTCAATGATATTACAAAACTGTTGTAGGAGACGAGTGATTAGCATAGAACTCAGAAATTAGAGACAGTCACATTGGATTCAAGTCCTGAATCTGTCATTACTAACTTAGGCAAGTCGCTTGACATTTTGGGGCTTTAGAATCCTCATCTAGAATAACTTAATACGATAGCACTTGCAGAGTTCTAAGAACACTGTCTGGCATACTCAATAAAATGTTAGCTCTTATTATCATGACGATCATCATCATCTGCAGAATTGGTATAAAAAAGCTAACTGGTCAACTTTCCTCAGAGGTTTTGAAAATTGAAATATTGCATGTAAAGTAATTTGTAATCTATAAACACTATCCAATCTGATATAGTTTTCCATTGTTACTTAGCTCAGAGATATAAAACTGAAGGAATTCTTAAGGGAAATGTATATTAACTTTTTCTAGAGAGCTTTAAAAATAAGAGAGAATCTCATTGTACATGAAGAATCCTGTCAGAGTCACAATCAGAAAGGAGTTTGTTATTCTTTAGAGATCATCCAATCCAACCACTCATCATATAGATGTGAAAATAGTTGACAAAAATTTAAGTAACTTAACTAAGAAGTTAGCAACGGAGTAAGGACTAGTATCTAGGTCGTTTGACTCATAGTATTCTTTCCATCAAGCACATCACAATATTGGACTCTACAGTTGTTTGCAGGTCCTACTGTCTAGTCAGCCACAGAAGGATGGTAAATAGCAAAATGTTCTTATCCTTATCCCGACACCAGAAACTAGTGGAACTTTGGACATATATTATACGCTTAATTCAGTATCGAGGTTTGGGATTCACACCCATCATTATTTTCTCACAAGTAGTGAAAGTGAGGGATCTGTGTTAATGTAAGTCTTTATTTTAATTGTTCTGGGGCTACATTTTGCCTGTTTTCTTCAGAGGCAAAAGAAAAGGCTCCTGGTCCACTAGGGTCCAAAGTGTAAGCTTGTCCAAAAAGTCCATCACTTCCCAGGGCTTCAGTTTCTTCATATGTAAAGATAGATGGTTTAATTAGATTACTCAATTTTCAGTTTGAAAAGCATTTATTTAGTGCCTATTTGGTGGCAAATGTTGTGCTAGACATTTGTGCTAGATACCAAGAGGAGACCAACAAGCTCTTATCTCTGTTGAGATTAAAAGTCCATTGAGGAAGCAGACACACTCATTATATTACAAGTGTAACTGCATTACCATTTGTGCAATAATAGCAATATCTACAAGGTGCCACAGAGGACACAACAACCACTGGTAATGTGGCAGATTTCAAAAAGCGGGTAATGTTTTAGCTAGATCTTGAAGTATGTGTAGTCGTTTCATAGGTGAAGAATTTGCAATAGAGCATTCCAGGCAGGGGAATCAACATTCACAAAAGTAGAGAAGCATCAAAGTGCATTCACAAAGGTAGAGATGCATCAAAGGTTTGGCTAACATCAAGAAATTTGAAGTGACCAGAATTGAGAGTGTCTAGTAATGGTAGCAGTTAACATTATTGAGCATGTTGTATGAACCAGGAACTGTTCTGTAATCAGTAAAAAAAAAAAAAAAAAAAAAAGAAGAGATATTTTACTTTCTTTTAAAACTGATAGTATTTTACATTTACTCTACATCTGAATTAAAACCAAACATATTTCAGATGCTCAAAAGCCATTTACAGTTTGTGACTGCTATATTGGACAATTCGGTCTAAGTGAAACTTTTCGTTGTGCTCTAGTGTTTTTGTTACTGTGGTTTTTGTTGCTCTTTTTTTGTTTTGTTTTCTGTTTCTGTAATCACAGTTCACAGGGTCATCCCTGTGACTCAGAAAACTCAGAGATTCCCTAACCAACCTATTATGCAGTCTTAAAATTTACTACCCTTTGGGTCAGGTTCATTGACATTTTTCTGGGCTGCTTTGGCATTTTTTAGCTTGTCTGGTAGGCAAGTGAATATGCCTCCATCTAATAGCAAGAGATATGCATGGTGATTTCTTCATCAGCCCATAGTAGTAGTTGAAACCATGGGAATGGATGAGGTCAGCCACAGAACATTTGTATACACTGCAGAATGAGAAGACAAGTGGACTGAGGATCTCAGAGAAGCATCCACACGCAATGAGAGCAAAGGAAGAGAAATGGTCAAAAAATTAAGAGCAGAGCCAGGAACAGAGTGGTATCTCAGGAGACAAGGAAGGAGAATCTTTAAAGACAGGAATAGACAACCATATTGAAACTGCCTTTGCAAAACTTATAACAGCGAGAAAATTATGGTAGTAAAGGAGATCTGATCTAACCAACCCCTCATCTTGCTTTGAGCCTTCAAGCTGCCCTTAATTATTCCTGGGCTTGGGCCAAACTAACTTCCAGATACATTTAGTTTATAATTTAAATAATAATGGCACTTCCTCAAAATGCAACTGCCTTTGTAAAGCTAAGGACAGACCACCAGGCTACGAGGATAAGAGGAGCCTGAATTCTGCCAAGGTATAGACATAAATGATTACTCGCCGTTATTCCAGAAGCCACAAGATATGCAACTTCCCCAATTACTCCTGCAGATAACGTAACTATTGTAGAACCTAAAATTGACCTTTTGAGATGTCTTTTCGGGTTTGTTGCATGTCTGATAACCAATGGCTCCACCTGGACCTGCCAACTGCTCCTGTGGTCTCACCCAAAAGTGACTCAGTGGGCATGAGAACCATTTCCTATGCCCCTATGATTGCATCCCCAACCAGCTGGCAGCAAGTACCTAATTGCCTAGTCACCCCGCCTCTCTTCACCCAAAGTATCCTTGAAAAACCCTAGCCTCCAAATTTTCAGGGAGGTTGATTTGATTTAGCCAGCTCTACATGTGTGAAACTCTTTCTCTATTGCAATTTCCCTGTCTTGATAAATCGGCTCTATGTGGGCAGCAGGCAAAATGAACCCATTGGGTGGTTACAATATCAACTGCTGTAGAGGAGTCATGATGATTAAGAAGCTTGTCAGCTCTATCATTATACAATTCCATAATCACTAATGAATGTGTTTTTAAAAAGAAAAAAGTCAAATTTGTTAAAGAAAGTAAAGATGGTATATCCCCCATGAAACTGCCTGCATTAAAATTTTCATTTTAACTAAAAGCTCCCTCTTGTGTCCAGAATGGAGATTTTCTTGAGAGTTGATGAAAAGGCTTTAAAAACATCTGCTGATGTATATCTTTCGTAATATTCTTTTGTAATATTAATTTTTGCCAATAAATACGTATTAATTTTATAACCAAACAGAAACAATATAACAAAATGTTTAAAACACGATGGTGTTTTTTCTCTAGACCTGAGGCTTCTGTAGAAAGTCATCATGTGAATACAAAAAATTCCAGTAAGTGTCTGCTACCTTTCTCAAGGGAGTAGTGAAAGTTCTTTGAGAGTAAGTGTCTTCTGGGAAAGACTAACATGTTTAACAATCAACTCAGGTGATTCAGATTCATACTACAGTTTGAAAACTATCTCTTTATGCTCTCAAGATACCATGTCTCCACTAAAAGGAGAAAAGAAAAATGTCCTCCCTTAGAAGAATCCAGGAGATCTGTAAGGCTCATAGTCCAGACACAGGGAGTGGAGTAGCAGTGGAAGGTGCCAGAAGCAGAGGCTCTAGCTTTGTTTGTTTCACTGTTGGAGGCTCTGGGGAATTAGGGAAAGAACAGCGTCCTAGGAAGCTAGAGGACTAGGGGCTAATATCAGCTTTGCCTCTAAATGGCTGCATGTGTGTAACCTTGGACAAGGCGCTTCCTTTTCTGGGTCTCAGATTTTCCTTTGATGGGACCCTTCTAATTCATAATCTAAGAGTCACACCACGAAAGAGGCAAGACTGTAAAGCAGGCAATGTTTCCCATCCTCTCATCTTACCTGTTTTCACGGCTACTATCCCCATGAAAACCCAAGGTCCTGATGCCACCTACCCTAAACTGTTGAGTACTCTCAACACCCTGTGCAAATGAAAAGCAACTTGAACCAGCCTCCTCTCCATGTTGAAGTATATCTGGCAAACAAGAAATAGTTAACAGTGACCCAGTGGTTATATTTTCAAAAGGATCTAAGGGTTGTTGCAGAGGAGGGAGTAGAGTAGTATACCTTTTTTTAGGTATGGGTTGGGTTTTTGTTTGTTCGTTTGTTTGTTTGTTTTTACCATGTATACATTGTATGTGTACAAGTATGCATGTTCATGTATGTGTGTTAAGCAACAACATACTTTGCTTGCCAATTGAAATTCCTTGCCCTCATAGCCAAATGCAGTTGAGAAAAATGAATTCCCAGTGAGTTTTTACTGGTACTATACAATGGTAGAATAATATATACAGTCCAGGAGTCCATTGCTACATGGGACTCAAACAAAGTTCTTACGAAAAGGAGTTTATTTGGCATTATGGGTTAGTTACCGTGCTAGGTCCTAGAATGAGAACCTAGGGTGAGCTGATTCCAAAACCTATCTTATCTTCATCATATCATGTATTTTTCTTGACTCTACAGTAAGGAATGGAAAGGCTGTAGCTAAAAGAAAGATCACATGTTTAATGCATTGCTAAGTGGAGAAACAGGGAAAAGCAAATTAGGTAGGTGTGGAGCCTGGGGACACTTGTTTCCGAGTTTTCTTCATATAGTTCCTCTTCTTTTTTTCTCCCTCTTCTGTTTTTTGAGTCTTTCATTTCTTCACCTTTTCTTCTCTTTTCTTCTCCTTTTCTTCCTTTCTCTTTTTGTCAAAGACTTTAAAAGAACAATTTCTCTTACCCTCATCTCCTACAAACAGAGATCAATAGAGTGGCAATAGCAATAGGGACTTAGCGCTGATTAAAGTTGACATATTGGGTGTGGTAGCCTATAGCCTGGCAAGGGTGTAACAAGATCACCTCAACTGATCAATTGAGGTTTTGCCTTGGATGTGAGCAAAGCCGTGGTGCAGCAAACAGTAGCAGCTTCGTAGGGAGAGGCAGTTAGGGGTAGGTTATTGGAACATTGACTTGAGTTTTTATTATTATTGTTATTCTACTCAATTTAGTGATGTACTTAAAAAAGGTATGTGAGAACAAAGGATTCTATGCTCTACTCATGAAAAAGATCAAGGGTTACATTTGGATTGGACTGTTACTACTCACTTGTGATTGGGAAGGAAACAGCTTCATGGGGTTTAGGACACATCTGGGCATTAACCATTACAAGTACAAAGCACACACAGAAACAAAAACAGTGCATATCAGCAACAATGCACATTGTCTCTTCTCTTTCTCTCTCTGCTCCCTTTCTCTCTTGTCCTCCTTCTTCTTCTTTCTCCTCTCCTCCTCCTCCTCGTTTTTCTCTTTCTTTCTCTTTCTCTCTGTCTCAATCTCTCTCTCTTTCTCTTTCTTTCTGTCCCAATTTCTCTCTCTTTCTCTCCCTCTCTCTCTCTCTCTGAGGTGATCCAACCAGAGATCTCTTCAGAGATTTATTACAATGAAACAGAGAAAATAGAGTAGTTTTGTTCTCCCCTGTAAAGCTGTATGCACAGATCGCAACTCAGCACTCACCAGAGAGTTCTCTCACTTCCCTTCTCCCTTAAGAGAGAAGAGGAAGTAAGCAGCTAGTCAAGCCTGCCTGCTGAAAAGAGGCCAAGCGTGGGGGGAATGACTGACTAGTTTGGGAGAATGACTGAGTAGCTACTCCTGTGCTGTCAAATGGAGTTTGCCTTGAGAGCCAAAACTACTAAAATGGGGTCTGGAAGCTATCAGAGAAGAAATCTGATGCATGTGTGTTTTTACCCACAGTCGTCCATCACCAGGGATTTCTGTGTTTGAGGCATGTTGCAGAGACTCCAGCAAGCTGCTGTATATCAACTGTGATCAGTTTTTAACATCCTGTCATAATCTAAAGGGAAATAACCCCCAAATCTACATACCAGTACTTTTTCTTTTTCTAATTTGCCTTTCAATGCCAAAAATTGAAACAAAAACCTGAAAGGCAAGACTTACATTGAGCAATCGCTAGTTTGGAAAGACCTAGCTTACTTGAGTGTGTGTCTGTGACTACAGAATAGGGTGTGCATATTTAGGTAAAGACAGTGAATTTGAGTAATGCCACTTGAATTGTGTGGGCCACCTATTATGTTCCAGGCACTATTTAAACATATATATCTTAACATGCATAAGGCTTAGCGCTTTATATATGTTAAAACTAACAAGAAGAAAAAATATTCTTCCTGAATGTTATGAACTGAGTGTTCATTCCCTCAAAATGTATATGTTGAAGCCCTAGTGCTCAGTGTGATGGCATTTGGAAGTGGGGCCTTTGGGGAGTAATTAGGTCATAAGGGTGGATCCCTAATGACAGGATTAGTGCCCTTACAAAAAGAGACATGAGAGAGATAATCTTCTCTCTGCTGTATAAAGACATAGTGAGATGTCAGTCTACAACCAGAAAGAGGGAAATTGGTCAACACCTCGGTCTTTAACTTCCCAGTCCCCACAACTATGAGAACTAAATGTTTGCTGTTTAAACCACCCAGTCTATAGTATTTGTTATTGCAGACCAAGCTGACTAAGATACTAGGTCAAAAGGGATGTGATACTACAAAATCATTTTAGGTTAATGAGATGAAGAAAATAAATACAATTTTCTGCTTAAAGAATATTCAATCATGGAACTCAGAAATTTGTATTATGAATATTATTGCAAAGCAATTTGCAACAATCTTCAGAAAAAAAGGTACTATATTAGAAGTTGGAAGATACGCAGTCCTAAAATGTGTTAATATTCTCAATCACGTACACCACAGAATAGTTTTAGAAAGTTCCAAGAGGAAAGATTGGGGCCACTATGTTGGGGTTTCTCATTCTGTCCCACAGTTCCTAAAAGATATAGTCCAGGGCTAGTGCCAACAATTCCTGGAACTTCTCCTTTGTCTGCCCCTTAAATACTGATAGTCCTCTGAGTTTCCATGTTTGGCCCATTTTCTCTCTAGGTGGTCTCAACCCTTCTGATGACTTTTACTGACATCTGTATGCTGATGCTTTTCAACTCTACATCTCCTATTCAACATCTCCCCGGGCCTCAAGATTCACATATCAAAAACAAAAAAATGTCCAGTGGACATTTCCATCTGGATTTCCCATAACCATCTGAAACTCAAGATGCTCAAAATGAAATCACTGTTCTCCCAGGATCAGTTCTCCATTATTTTTCTTGGTTGGTGAACCAAAGTTCACTTGTCATTAAAGCCAAAAACCTGAGATTCCTCCTCAACTCCTTTTTCTTTAACCACCATATCGAATCAGTTACCAAGTCCTGCCACTTTTAATTCTCCAATCACTTATCCCTTCTCTGTCACCCCTGCTTTGCCTTAAACCAGGCACTCCTAATCTCAAGTATGATCTGTTATGATAATTTCCTACCAGCTTTCTCTGCTTCTGGCCTTGCTTTTTCTAATCTCACCCCCTCCAATCCTATCCTCCACTCTGCTACCAGTCTAATACGTACATCTGTGCATCTGGTAGCCTCCTAATTAAATCATTTTAATGGCTCCCTTTCACCTACAAGAGTAAGTTCAAACTCCTTGGCATAGCATACAAAGGTCCCCTAAACTTGGTCTCTGCCTTACTTTCTAGCCCTGTTTCTTCTGCTATTTACCTTTGATGCACTTCCTTCTCCAGCAATCCTGAAATACTTGTAGCACTTCCCACATTCCATGCTGTTGCATACTCTATACCTTTGCTCCTGTTATTCTTGCTACTGGAATGACAACCATTCCTATCCTTTCTTTGCCTGGATAACTATTCTTCACCCCTCAAAACTTAGTTCCAAGCTGGGCGCAGTGGCTCATGCCTTTAATCCCAGCACTTTGGGAGGCCAAGGTGGGCAGATCACTTGAGGTCGGGAGTTTGAGACCAGCCTAGCCAACATGGAGAAACCCCGTCTCTACTAAAAATACAGAAATTGGCTGGGCGTGGTGGTGCATGCCTGTAATCCCGGCTACTACTCAGGATGCTAAGGCAGGAGAATCACTTGAACCCAGGAAGTGGAAGTTGCAGTGAGCTGGGATTGTGCCACTGCACTCCAGCCTGGGTGACAGAGAGAGACTCTGTCTCAAAAACAAACAAACAAACAACAACAACAAAAAAACATAGCAGAAGTGGTCCCTCCTATGGGTAGCCTTTACTTACCTCTCCACCCCTAGAACAATATTCTTCCTCTGTGCTCCTCCAGCACCCTGTATGTGTCTCTTTCTCACGGAGCATACCATATTGTATTGCAACTGTTGGTTTGCCTTTGATTTGAGGTCTGTCTTCTGTATTTTATTGTGAGCTCCTTGAGGGGGAGTAGAGACTACATTGCAACTCCCAAGCAAGCATGAACTATATTCAGTTGTTTTTTTTTTTTTTTTTTTTTTTTTTTGAGACAGAGTCTCTCTGTTGCCCGGGCTGGAGTGCAGTGGCACTATCTCAGCTCACTGCAAACTCTACCTCCCAGGTTCAAGCAATTCTCTGCCTCAGCCTCCTGAGTAGCTAGGACTACAGGCATGCGCCATCACGCCTGGCTAATTTTTTTGAATTTTTAATAGAGATGGGGTTTCACCATGTTGCCCAGGCTGGTCTCGAAGTCCTGGCCTCAAGTGATCCACCTGCCTCCACCTTCAAGAGTGAGCCACGGCCTCCAGCCTGTTCAGTTGATTTCTAATGAAGAAACAGATGTGCTTTACTTTTTTTTTTCTTCTTCTTTTTTGAGACAGAGACTTGCTCTGTCATCCAGGCTGGAGTGCACTGGCATGATCTCAGCTCACTGCAACTTTTGCCTCCTGGGTTCAAGCAATTCTCCTGCCTCAGCCTCCTGAGTAGCAGGGATTACGGGTGCAAATGCCACCACACTAGGGTAATTTTTGTAGTTTTAGTAGAGATGGGGTTTCTCCATGTTGGCCAGACTGGCCTTGAACTCCTGACCTTAAGTGATCTCCCTTCCTCTGCCTCCCAAAGTGCTGGGATTTCAGGCATGAGCCACTGTGCCCCACCCGGAAGTGCTTTACTTTTGACCTCTCCATTTGGATTCATCTCTCTATTCCTATTCCTACTATGCTAGTACAAACCCTAGTTATCACTCATCTAAATTCCCTCCCTGTACATAACTTGAACACAGAGAGTCTTTGATGATTCTCTAAAGAGTAGAGTCCAAACTCCTTAGGGTAGCATACACAAACTGGTCACAACCAACCTTCAGGCCCATTTCCTGCTAATACCTAACCTGCCAACATCTATACTCCAGATATGCTTAACTACCATCCATTTGCCTTTGCACGTTCTGTGCCCCTCTTGATGAACCCTTATTTACCCTTCAGAGTCCACCTTAAATGTGCCCTTCTCCGTGACGCCCTCTGCAAATTTCTCCAGGCAGTTAGACATGTTTATCTTTGCATTCCTATTGCACCTGTCTATTCTAGCACTTTCTACACTCAATTATAATCATCCACTTAACCTATCTTAGCCTCAGTTTCCTCATCTGCAAATAGGGGATAATAACAATTTCTCCTTTATAGGGTAGTGGTGAGAAGTAAAAAAGACAATGCATGCAAAGCAGGTAGCCCTGGATAAATAGGAGCTGACATCAGTTGAGCTCTCAATATGTGCCAGGCACTTTACATGTATGAATTCATTTCTTTGTCCTCATATGGTAAGTACAACTATTGTCTCCATATTTAAGTGAGGATACGATGACTGAGGGGCTGAAATGACTTGCCTAAGGTCACACAATTGGTTAGTTGAAGATCTGGTTGAACCCATGTGGCCTGGTGCCAGACCATGCTCTTAACCACTATTCATCTGTGTACACTTTCTCATCCCTACTAAATGTGAACTCCTCTAGGACAGGAGCTACTCTTTTCTTCATCCAAAAGTTAGACTCACAGTCTCTAACTCTCTCAAGTTGGCTCCCTACAGGAGATAGGGATGCAGATTTCCAGCCCTCCACTCTGCTTAGATAATCAGCACTTTACTTTACTCTCCTCCCTCAATTGCCCCCTGCTATTCAGCTACCTTGCCCTAAAACAACGTACTTTACATTTCTAAGCCTGTCTCCAGCTACCGCTTTGCTCCTTTCCATTGCCTCAGTTACTTTAATGCTTTCCAGATCCATATGAAGAGGCCTGAGAGCACTTCAGGTGAACAGAATACGGTTGTACACTGCATAAGAGTTTCAATCAATGTTCATTAATTGTTTTGGGTATAGTTTTATAATGATTATAAGCAGAACTACAAATGTACCACACAGGCCAATATTCTGATTGGTTCTGTCCAAACTACCATCTGGGACCTACAGATACCAGGTAAACTCTGCAAGCATCTCAGTCTATCCCAAAGATATTAAATGTTGACATTGTTTTACAGTCTTAAAAAAGAGATTAACACAGAAAGTGAAGAACCAACAGTAGCTCCAGAATTTCTATATAGAGAAGCTGCATCTACTCACCTCCTACCCTTTTACCGTTGGTATTTACATTCTCTCTTTATGTGAAGAGGTTTGGTGGGACAGGTAAAAATTAAAAGATTGGTCTTGAAAACATGTTTGTAGAGCAATCACACTTTTTGTAAGCTTCTTTGGCATAACTTGATTAATTTGGGCTAATACCTCTTTCTCCAAGTCAAGTGGCACTACCACTGTGAATGGCTTACAGTCACACAGTGAGTCTTAGATAAAAGATAGATTAGAAGTTCTCATTTCTTGGCTCCAATTGCTGGGTTGCAGAAAACTTAGTTTCACCATCCTTTCCAGACACCTACTAATTTCAGAGAAGATGAAAACCCTTTGCTTGTGAGAAATCCCAATTAGAATGATAAAAGAGTCATGCTAGAGAAGGAAGAACTGGGGGAAGAGTGGGATGGGAGCCAGGAAGAAGGAAATCACACCCACTCTGGAGTCAAGGCAAGGTTTGTAGTTTCCACTAAGAAACCAAAAAGCTAAAAACAGGAAGAAAGAGGTGAGGTGCAATCCAAAAAGCAATCAGCTCACTGACACTTTATTTATTTTTACCTGGGGAAAAGGGGTGTGGGGGGGGCTTGGGCTCCCAGGCTGACCCAACAGCTGCAGCTGCTATAAAGGAAGTGGATGTTTGGGGGAGGGGGGACCAGGATAGGAGAGCTTGCCTGTTTCTTGCCCCCATCAGAGGCCCTGGGATTCTGAAGGAGGGAACCTGAGACTGTGTCAACCCGAGAGACAGAGATATTTCCAAGAGCAGCAGAAAAGGAAACATCTCTCCAAGGACACAAAATCTATGGCAGTCCTGACCTGGAAATCTCGAGGAGGCCTCCTTGCCCTCACTGTCTTTTAGCCTGCCTTGCCTGCCTTGGCCTTTTTAAGTGCAGATGAAGGCAATGGAATTGCAAAGCAGATGGAGGAAGAGGAGAGGAAAGACAGAGACTGTGCCAATAAAATATTACTATAAAAATCTAACTGAAAACAAGACTTTCCTGAGATTTTGCCCTGGTCTTATAACATCTGGTTTCATTTCTCTTCCTTAAAGAAGAAAGAACATAAGAGAGAGGGAAGGGGGGGGAGAGAGAGAGAGAGAGAGAGAGAGAGAAAGAGAGAGAGAGAGAAAAGGAAGGAAGGAAGGAAGGAAGGAAGGAAGGAAGGAAGGAAGGAAGGAAAGAAGGAAGGAAGGGAGTTGGTGAACTTAGTACATACGTTTTCAATGGATTCCTTTAAAACATGCTCAGGCAGCTGGGAGCTCGAGCCCTGAGGTGGAGCTCTTGTCACTGATGGAGACAGCATCATTCTGTCAGAAGGGTATACAGGACTCTGTGTGGTCCTGACCAAGTTATTCCACTCTGCCCCAGCTTCTACCTCACAGAATGGGTAGTGAGACTTTTAAAAGAAGTAACAGCAGAAAGTGTGCCGAAAAGTCTAGTAGTAGTACAAACAGTTTCTGGAAGCTTCCTGTGCTTTACTTGCATGTTCTCATTTAATTCCCACAAAATCTGATGTGATAAGCTATTATTGCCCCATTTTAGAGATGAGAAAAGTGGATTAAAGAGAGGCTGGCTTGCGATGATCAATATCTAGTAATTGCACCCAGCTCTGTCTGACTCCAGGGATTTTAACTTCTAGATCATATAAAGTAAGATTATTGGCATTTTGATTAAATTGTACACTTCATGGTTTCCATATTTTATCTGGAGGAAATGTTTGCTTGAAAAGAGTTTGAGAGATGGGGACTAAGGTACTTCTTTCTGTTAAGTGGGAGCTGAGAGAGGGGAACATTTGAAGCTGCAACCCAAATTCCAAACTTCTAACTGAAGCAAGTATCCCCATCAGGCATTCTGGGCTCAGTAATGTCAGGTGTGAAGAAAGTCAACCTCCTCATGTTCCCTTGAAGAGCCTTGATGTTTCAACATATCGCTTGCTTCAAATTGAGAGTCACATTCATTCTGACTGGTTCAGTTAGTTCCCTAACCCAGCTCTGCCATCACCAAGTCTCCCTTTCATGGATACCTACTAACTAGGTTCCAATACTGCATTTAGAAGAATCCCCCAAAGAAAGAAAACTTAAATGTGCACAGTGATCATTTGGCTGTAAAACATGTTGAAATATTGGAATGTGCAACTGAAAAGGAGAGTTGAATCTGAAGGACTTAAGGAGCAGAAGGATCTGAGAAGCTTGAGCTGGTCAAGGGGTAATTCTGCTAAGAGGCCAAGGAATGGACAAGCTTTCCTTATAAATTTCCTTCTAGCGCATTTACTCAGATAAAGCTGGCTCAGAAGAGAGGCCTCACAGGCTTAGATTTCCTAGACTGGTAGCCCTAAAAGGAACTTGTGAATTCATCTAGCCCAAATGTGTTCTCTTAAAAGTAAAGAAACGTGAGTTTGATATTCTCTTTAGTGCCATAATCTTTCTTTATGCCCCTGAGTCCTATCTTTTGTCACTCAAGAGGGCCATCTACCAGCTGCTTCCAACTGCAGCCTCCTAAAATCCAGAACACATGGAGGAAGAAGCATATCCACTAGGTATGGTTCAGTGGAAAGATCTCTAGAGCAAAGGATGGAATGCCTAGGTTGTACTTCTAGTTTTGCCTCTCTCTAGCAGTATGACCATGATCAAGTCACTTGCTTGTGAGCAAATGGGGTTAATTATACCTGCATAGTCTACCTCACAGCTGTAGCCTGAAACACACACACACACACACACACAGAGAGAGAGAGAGAGAAATAGAAAAAGAGAGAGTTATGAATGTAAAGTTCTATAGTCACTTACACAGGCCACACTTTGACTGTGCCTTGTAATATCGGAGAATGGAAAAGAAAAAAAAAATCCTGCAAAATTGAAAGTAACATTTTAACAAAATGACATTATTATTTTTAATTGGCATTTCACTTTGTTTCTCAATGGAGGAACTAGATTCCAACTTTGTCCATACAGAATACAAGTGGGCCCCTTTCTCTTCCTAAATTGTTTTTAAATAAAATACAGACAGGGTCTCACTATGTTGCCCAGGCTAGTCTTGAACTCCTGGGCTCAAGTGATCCTCCTGCCTCGACCTCCCTAAGTGCTGAGATTATAGGCATGAGCCACTGCACCTGGCCTCTTCCTAAATCTTAAATATATATGTGAGTGGCTGCTGAGAGAATGTAATAATCAGAGGCAGTCACTAAAGGAGAATGTGACCAGCCAGGAAATTACCCTGAAAAGTAAAAATACAACTCTCTTTTCTGGCGATGGCTTAGCAGGTAAATATGAAGAGGGAGTGAGAGAAGTGGGAGACAAAAACAGATGAAGGAACAGAAGACAAGAGACAGAGCTGAGGCAACGGGGAGGAATGCAGGGTGAAGGACAGAGTTGAAGAAATCCAGCTTGGAGTCTTGGGCTTTAACATATCCAGCAGGTGCTTGATCCTGTAGCAGGCATGGAAGTGGTGTATAGATTTTTAATTCTGTTTGTTAAAAGGAGAAAATAAGCATTTGGCTCACATGAAGACAGCTTGTGATTCTTTAGTCATCAATGCTTGCCTTGGTATGGACACCAAAAGTTGTTTTTTCTGCTGTGAACTGGCTGTACTCCTACTCCGAGTCTTTCCCATTCCCTAATCTTTGAGACTCTCAAAAACAAACAACCAAAACAACAGCAACAACAATAACAACAAAAACCAGATGTGAGTTGGATGAGAAGGGACTTCTGGTCTCTACAATGGTTCACTGACTGGCCCGCAGAACATAGTAGTTAAGAGCATGGGCACTGAACTTGGCCAGACCTGGCCTTGCATCCTGATTCTGTCACTTACCAGATATGTGACCTTGAACTAGTTGCTTCCTCTCTCCATGCCTCATTTTGTTCACCCATAATGGAAATATAATAATAACTTCAATTTATTAATGTCATTGTGAGGATTAAATGAGTTAGGGCAAAGAAAAAGCCTGGCACAGGGCTCAACACATAGTAGTGGGCACTCAAAAAAAAAAATGCTCAACATTGCTATAATAATTTGGTACAAGAAAGAGCTGCCCCCGAGCCATATTTTGCAGAAATTCTCCATTTCTTTCAGAGTAATTGCTGGAACCAGACTAGCCTGTACCTTCGATACTTTTTCAAATGCATTATCCAAACGCCGAAAAGACTTCCCTTTTATCAATCTCTCTCCCGCCTTAGTGCCCTCTCCGGCTCTCTCACGCTCTCTCATGCTCTCTGTTTCTCGTCTAACATCTCTCCTCCCCCACCGTCACCAAAGAAGTCCCCAATGTTCCAAATAGATAAAAAGATGTGGCGGGACACAGGCCCCACTCCATTTGAATCTGGGTAGACTTGTCCGAAGGGGATGACAATATTGCTTTTGTTTCTCAGATACTAGAATCTCCCACAAATCCTTAAGTGGACATTCCAGCGCCTCTTCAGCCCACTCTTAGCTACTTCCGCCTAGGCTCTCAGGAATCCAACAGTGCCACCTTTAAGGCCTCTCTCACAATTCTGACACCTGCATCCTGGCTCCTATAGAAACCCTTTCCCTCTTCTCAATGTATGTGATGTTGAGAAAACTGGAGGATGAATAGGGAAGGCATAATCATAATGTTAATCAGACTTTAGACATGCAAATGTGTGTCCTGAGCATGGATGAGCTGAACAAAGTCGATGTGAGGAACAGAAATGGACAAGTGCCATCAAAGCCCCAGATGTGTGACACTGGGAAGAGGGGACCTAGAAATGATGACAGGAACACAAGGGTTATTTAGAAAAATGGGACATTTGAAGGACTTGGTGAGAGGTGTGTAAATGAACAGACAGCATGAGAAAGTAGGAGAAAGAAATCTAAGTGCCTGCTAGGAGCATAGATCACAGAGTTCTTCAAAGCCAGAGGGTAGAAGAGGAGGAGGCTGGGTGGGAAACTGCCAGTGACTGGGGGCTTTGTGCTCAAAGAGCTTTAGAAGAGGAGACTATGGGGGCCTTGTTTGGTTGAGCTACCAGGTAGAATCAGAGCACTTTCAATCTGGGACCAAAGGGCCCACCTAGCAATGAAGCTGAAAAGATCTCACCTCCCATTGACGAATTAGGCTACTCTGTGAACTTGGCCTTCTTCCATCTGCATAGCCATTGGACCTTGAATTTTTTCCCACTGTAATAACAATAACACATTTCAAACAGCTAGTTAAAAATCCTGACAGGGAGGTCCAAAAGAGACTGAAAGTATATGGGAAGGACCTTGGTCTTGTGTCTAACCTACATTAGTGCCTATACCTTAAGACATTGCTCTCCTCTTCACAATGTTTTTTAAACTATCCCCTCAGAAACTTTTGTGTTTTGTGAACTAAATAAGAGTATTCTGCCACTAAAAATGAAATGAAATGAAATGATGGTCTTTCCACCAAGTTTTTCAAGGAAAAGCAGTAAGTTTATGGATAGAATGTGCTCCCGTAAATTTTCCTGAAACCCTTGGTCCCTGCTTCCGTGTGCCTATACTAGAATGAAAAAGTTAGCATTTGATTTAACATAGAATTATACTTGTAAACATTTTATGATTTAAATATGACTATTTTATAGTTTTCCACGGAGAACTCTATGATTCCCTGTGCTGTGTTACTGGAACAAAGTGAGAAACTCTAGAATTGAGGATTGGAATCATTACCTTTATTCTTCATAATTACTTTCTCACTTTCATTTTTGCTCCCTTCCAACTCATTGTCCACACAGTAGCAAGAATGAACTTTAAAATATGTCAACCAAGTCATGTCATTTCCCAGATTTAGACTCATTAATGGCTCCCCATTGCCTTTAGACTGAAACCCAGACTCCTGTGCATGGCCCATAAGCTTTGCATGAGCTGACCCCTGCTCACCTCTCCAACCTCATTTTGTGCCACTGTCCTGCTTGCTCACAACATTCCAGATACACTGTCTTCTCGGTTCCTCAAATATGACAAGCTGGAGTCCATCTCAGTGCACTTGGTCATTATGCTGTTCCCTCTGCCTGCAATACCCTTTTTATCTGTGGGAGGCAGAATTTTGACTCCCATAACCTTCACTGCCTGATATCAAACCTATTGTCGTGTGCAGATATAATCACGGTTACTAGTAAACTGACTTCAAGATTGAAAGATTGTCCTGAATTAGCCAGGTAGGTCCAGTGTAATCACATGAGCCCTTAAAAAGCAGAAAAAAAATGCAGCAGAAAAGGAAGTCAGAGATATTTGAAGCATGAGAAAGTCTCCAGACACCCTTGCTGGCTTGAAGATGGAAAGAGCCATGTGGAAAACACAAAAAGGAAATGAGCTTGGAAGTGGATTCTTCCCCAGAGACTCCAGCAAGAAATGCAGCTGGCTTACACCTTGATTTTGGTCTTGGAGATCTTAAGCAGAGAACCTACCTCAGCCATGCAGTACCTGGACAGCTGCCCCACGGAAACTGTGAGATAATAAATCAGTATTGGTTTAATTCACTAAGCTTGTGGTGATTTGTTATGGCAGCAATAGAAAACTAATACACAATCCTTCCCTTTTCATAATTATCTCCTTTCAATCTGTTGGATCTTAGCTTAAATGTCACCATATATCAGGGTCATACCTTGACCATCCTGCTCAAAATGATTCTCCTCTCTCCCATTCCCCTTATTCTCCTTCTCTGTGTCCATTCTTTGCTTCCTTGATGGTCTTTATCATAATTTTTGCTATTTTATTTATAGAATTTCTAACTATTTTTTGGATGTCTCTCCCACCAAATTGCTATGAGACAAAGGGCCACATTTGTCTTGTTTTCCATCTTAGCCTCATTGGCAGCACAGTAGATCACATATAATAGGAAATTAATAGAAATGTGCTGAAGGAATAAGTGAGTGAACGAATAGTGCTTGTCAGAGTAATATTCACAATATGAGCCACTGGAATGTAAACTCCACGAGAGCAGGAATTTTTGTTCACTGCTGTATCTATGGAACATAGAAGAATGAAAGGCATTAAGTGGGCAGTCAATAAGTATTTGTTGAATGAATTAATATTTATTGAGCCTCTACTTTGTGCCAGGAACTATGTTCTGCACTTTACCTACCTTATTTAATTGGATCCTCACAATACCAACTCAAGCTGGGCACTGTTACTTTCTCTATTTTATAAATTACGCTCAGAATGGTTATGCATTTTGTTCAAGGCCACACAGCTAGTAAGCAGAAGAGCCAGAATTCAAAGCCAGGCCTTTCTACAAGCCTATGCTTTCCACTGTGTCATGCTGCCTCCTGAGTATTAACACAACCCACTACCTTCTGGCTTGATAAGAGCTTTACAATGTGTAAAAAATGCACATGTGGACATTCACATGAAACTCGGCATACAGTGTTAGGGAACTCATAGAAGCTACTTATAAACCTCAGGTTAACTCAATGAATGCTAATAACACATCAAATAATGCTCATGCTTTAATACAGATTAACCGGATTGTACCAGATGAACTTCATGTGTTTTTCTAGCTCTTAAATGGGCATTCTTGAAGATGGAAAAATAAAATCTTCAAGACTCGGGCATCCAATACCAATAATAAGATGACAGGTGTTGGTGAGGCCAGCATTTCAGGGATGAGGCTCTGTCTAATATTCCTGATGACTAAACACCATGTAAGTCTCCAGTCCTGGCTGCGGCAGTTCTTCTGGTGGTACCTAATCTCCCAAGTAATTGTGAAGTCATCAGAGAGTTGACAATAGCATGAAACCAAAAGTAAAATCTCCCCACAGAGCTGTGTACTTTAAGGTAGGGCATGCTTCATACCCTTTGACTAAAAGCCCCCACCCAGCCCTCACTCAGAGGAGCTTGCCAATCCCTCTCTGAGCACTATGTCTTCAAAACCAAGTATTGATGTTCTGTCTCAGCTTTATGTAACACTTAGAATTCCTTCCAGATAAACGACAGGATTGTGGCCAAGAAGGAGCCAATAAAGAAGTTAGAGATAAGACCTAAAGGTTTGATTTATGAAGGCAAATATCTGAAAATGCTCATACCCCTCAGTGGCTGGGCAGCAGTCGCTGGCTTCTTTCTTCAAGACTTCCTGCCACCACCCCAGGGATTGCGGGGACTCTTCTAGTGCCCACAGCCTGAGATTGCTACTCTTCCTTTCCCTTATCTCCAGTCACCTCCTCACAGTGAGTCATTATGACAGCCACAGACTCTCAGGACAGGCTCCCTGAGCGCAACTGAAACTACCCTGGGACAGACAGCAAGGATAGCATGAGCACACCCAGTTCACATGCAAGACTGGCTTGTTCCCCACAGATACGGGCCACCCACACCAAAGCTTATGTGCTTTAAAGCATCTGGACACTTTCCAGCTAAATCTTCTTCCCTTTTCTAAATAGGCTCCTTGCTCCCCAAGGCCTTGCCTGGGTTTTTATCTTCCAATTTGCAAGGGGGCTAGTGTAATGGTTAAGAGTGCAGGCTCTGGAGCCACACTGTCTAGATTTGGATCCTGGTCTACCATTACTTGCTAACTAAGTGTGTGACCTGTGGCCAGTTATCCAACCTCTCTGGATCTCTTTACTCATCTGTAGAATGGGGATAATGATGATAGTCCTGCACTCTTAGTGGTATAAGAATTCAACATGTTCATAAAAGGAAAGCACTTAGAATATCACCCTGACTCATAGTTAGGACTCAGAATGTTACCTATTATTCTTTATCTATTCTGGAAGGCAAGGTATCTTTTTGTATATTAAAAGGACAAAAGGCCTTGCCTGCTGCTTTTGATGTTATTACTATGTACTACATCACAGCAATGGGTGATGGCCCTAACTTGGGGCTATATAATGCCTTGCCGTGAAAATAAAAACCGATACGACTTATTGAACACTGACTGTGCTTCAGGCACTCCCCTAAATGCTTTACATGAATTATTTTATTTAATCCTCACTAAAAACCTAGGAGGTAGGTGCTGTTATTTTCCTCATCAAAGCACAGAGAGATTAAATAACTATGTAATATAAAACTTAAATAAGCTTTGTGCAAGGGATAATTATGAGTTGGGGGCAACAATGGAATGGTCCATGGAGGATATAGAACTCTAATTTGATTTTGAAACGTAGATTAGAAGTAGGGTAAACAGAGAGGATGAGGAGGGGAGTCCGAGTGGAAGAAACCACAGAAACAGAAGGTGGAAATTAGCCTGGTGTGTGTGGAATAAAGAGAATAGACTGACTCGAATGCTCCAGAGGCTACAGAATGGAGAAAGGTAGGAAGTTGGGCTGAACAATTGAGCCTTGGTACTGGAACAGCCCCATTCAGAGACTCAGACCCAGAAACAGCAATCTTTTGCCATCCCGGCCTACTCTGTCCACTTTAGATGATTATGTTTTTAAATCATACTTCAGGGCTCCCCACAAGATAACTTCATGGTATACCATCAGTTTCCAAGGTCGTGATCTCCCCTTCCCAACTTGGCTATCCTTTTGTGTCTCCCTTTGTGCACCCCACTGAGATGCAGTAAGATGTATAGGTTGGGTCAGTGGAGTGGGCATTGTGAGGTCTAAGCTAAACTTGGTCCCTTTCCTGCCTTAGGACTTCAAAGCAAATTCGATCTACTCCAGAATCTTACCATAGCTCCATACTTGTCCTGATCTAGATCACTTGCTTCACTACTGACTCTTGGGTTTTGTCCCAGATAAAAAAGAGTCCTTTAAGAATAATAACATTTAATTTTGCTATAAAAGCTTGTGAATTGCTCAGCCATGTCAGATTGTTAGTGAAATTCTGTGGGGGTTATATAGAATCAGAAGAGAGAAGTAAGGCAAGTTAGGTTTCAAAGGAAGGAGATATAGCTAGAACAAATTTTTCCAGGCTGGGAAAGGTTAATGGCAGCATAGTGTCTTATATTGCAAGTAAAATATCAATGAAAAGAAAAGCATCTCTGCCTGCCTCCCTCCCTCCCTCCTTCCTTCTTTCCTTCCTTCCTTCCCTCCACTTCAAAAATGATGATACTGCAAACAAGAAGGGAGTGTCTACTTCACCATCACCCCTGTCCTCCCCACAACTTGACAGCTGGAGACCCATTCTCTTGGAGTGATGAATCATACCTTGACAGGAATGAGTGGCCAGGCAGGATATTAGTATTATATCTTCTCCCTCGAGCCTGAAATGCATGCCCAGATGTTGCCATGGTAACTCATTAGAACACAGCTCCAATCTACACAAGCTAGCACAGCTTTTCTAGCGACCACCTGGTTCCACATGCTTTTATGTTTTGTTTCACCTTTCCCAGACATCAATAACATGCTGGAGTCTTATCAGATCACAGGCTAGTCTGGAAAATGAATATATCATCAGTAAACACAGAAAGAAGAGTAGTCTAAAACTGGTCTGTAAGGTGGAAGACTGGGTTTTATTTGGACCTCTGCACCAGTGGACTATGTGACATGGCAAGGTGTTTCACCTCTCAAGACCTTGTATTCCTTTTCTAGTGTATGAGTGGGGTGGGCTAGTTGATTTCCTCAAGCTTCTCTCTCCCCAAAATGATTCTGTGCATGTCTTTAACATGCACAGAAATGTCAGTGGTAACTATTTCTAGAGATAGAGTCCTGAGCATTTTTTAAAGTGGCTGTTTAATGATAGGCCTATGAAGGGAATAGAAGAGAGAAAATAAATGGGTTGGGAATGGGTGGAAGACAAATGGTAACTTCATACATTCCAGTTTGGTGGTACCTGTATTCCACGAGAGCACATTCAGGGTCAAATGTAAGGTGGAAATGGAGCCACCTTCACTGTTACTTGAAGGTAAAAGCTCCCTTTTACCTTCAAGATAGCTGGTATCCTTCTGCCTACTTAGTCTCCCACATTTTCAGGTGACAGTAGTTCATTCTTCCTTTATTGTCTTCTTATGGACGGCCTTCCCCATTTGAACTCCCTATCATGTCTACCAATTGCATCCTAAATATGTGTTAAGTCTAGCTCAAGTCCCATCAGCCCCATGAAGGCTGTCTGGATCTCTCTCAGGTTACAGGGACCCCTCAGACTTCTGTGGCTCTTGGGATATGCACCTCCTAATTCTTACCATAGACTGCTCTCCCATCATAGGTACTTTTGTTTTTATTGTTTTAAATGCACTTTTTAAAAATTTTAATTATTTTCATATTGATATTAAATATGGAGAGCGATAAAGGAGAAACTTCAGCCAAATGAAATTTGAAGGAGTTGAATTGAGCAATGAACGATTTGCGAGTGGGACAGCCCCGAGAATCAGAGCAGATTCACAGAGACTCCCTGCCTCGTGGTCAGAACACATTTATAGACAAAAAAAGGTAAAGTGATGTACAGGAATCGGAAGTGAGGTATAGTGAGGCCTTATTTGAATACAGTTTGAACATTCAGCAGTCTTTGAGAGGTTGAAGTATGGCCCCTGGGATTGGCCAACACTCAGCTATTGTTACAGGTGTATAATATTAAGTTAGTTTTTCAATTTTTGTCTGACTATTAAGCTAGCTTACAGTACATCCACAAGCACTCAAATATAAAAGTACGGAGTCCTTTTCAGGCCATAGTTTGCTTTAATAAGAGATACAAAGAAGAAAACAAAGTGGACCATAATCTTCATCCTTATGATCCTGCTGAGTTTTAAAAATATATATCAAGGTAACACATGGCAGGGCCTAGGGACTGGGGAGATGTTGATAAATGGATACAAACTTCAGTTAGACAGAAGGAATTAGTTCAAGATATCTATTGTGTAAAATTATGACTATAGTTATCACAATGTATTTTATACTTGAAAATTTTTAGGAGAATAGATGTAAGTGTTCTCACCATGAAAAAAATAATTATGTGAGGTAACACGTTAATTAGCTTGATGTAACCATTCCACAATATACATATATTTTGTAACATCATGTTCTACACTGTACATATACACACTTTTTTGCAATTTAAAATTTTTAAAGGAATAAATAAGTAAATAATGTGCATGTAAGGTCAGAAAATTCAAACTACAGAAAGGTACAAAATGAAAAGTAAAATCCACTCCCCAAAATTCCTAGTCCCTTTCCCAGAGATTGCTATAAAATATTTCATGCAGTATCATCCAGAAAAAATGAAAACAACATAAACTCACATACACACACACACACACACACACACACACACACACAAATGTATCTGTACTAGACATAATTCCTTATTCCAAACTCTTGAGGTCAGAAAAATGTTGGAATGCAACATTTTTAGGATTTTAACATGATGATATAGTGCCTGTGACATTTAGTATGTCACCCCCTCAGCAGGGTTTGGGACAGCAAAGACGTAAATTAGACATGTTTAATATTAATTGAACATTAAAATTTATGGGACAAGGTGTTTGAATAATCACATTAGGTGTGATAAATGAAGAATACAAATACCTACATGTCAGTTCATACGAGGTTCCCCCAAATGAGTTTGTGCCAGATTTTGAAGAAAATATTCAATATTCAGATTTTTTAGAATTAAGGAACAGCAGATAACGGAGTGTCTTCATGTTCATCTTCTCTTTGTCTCTCTTTATTGCTTTCTCAAATATACACATGCACACAGACGCACAGACACAAAGAGAGCACTATACACACTGTTCTGCCCTTGTGGCGGACATTTTGGTAATTACCAGGCTTTTTTTTTTTTCTCTGAGACAGAGTCTCACTCTGTCACCCAGGCTGGAGTGCAGTGGGGTGATCTCCGCTCACTGCAAGCTCCGCCTCCCAGGTTCACGCCATTCTCCTGCCTCAGCCTCCTGAGTAGCTGGGACTACAGGCGCCCACCACCATGCGCGGCTAATTTTTTGTATTTTTAGGAGAGACGGGGTTTCACCATGTTAACCAGGATGGTCTTGATCTCCTGACCTCGTGATCTGCCCGCCTCAGCCTCCCAAAGTGCCAGGCTTTTGTTTTTATTGTTTGCTATTTTTGTTTCTTAGTTTTTGTTGTTGTTGTTGTTATTGTTGTTGCAGTGAATATCCTTCTTCATATGTCTTGGTGAAATTGTGCAAGTATATCTACAAGTGAAATTCCAGTAGAATTTGGTGTTTGGGTCTTATCTTTTTGGATAGCCTGCATGCTCCAAAGAACTCAGTTTATACCTTTGAATTCTTTGTAACCACCTCTGAACTTTGACATATAGGAGGTGATGGTAAATGTTTACTAAATGAGTAAAAATAATGAAGACGCTGAAATAAAATAATGAAGACAAAAAAAGAAGATCATTAAAACCTTCATGAAAACTCCCATACAAATCTTTAAAATCAGACAAAAATATTTAGCAATAGTTAAAAAATATTTTACCATTTAACCCTGTAGTTCTACTTCTAACTATATTTTTCCTAATGAAATCATTTAAAATAAAAGCACCACTTGGAACATTATTTCTAATAGCAAATCTTTCAAGCATGCTTAAATGTTTAACACTGCTGTTGCTGAAGTGCAGAGTGGGAGAATGGGGAATATATATGTATACACACACATACAATTTTCAAAAACCACGTTTGCAAAACAATTTGAATGATATGGAAAAATTTTTAAATCAAGTGAAAAAAGCAAGCTAAAAATCAAATACATAATTATCAACCATGTAGAGGTATTTTAAAGGCACTGGAATAAAACTGGACCAGAACATGAACAGGAGCTTCATCTAGGTGAAGAAATAATTAGGAATGTTTTTAACTTGTTTTTTTAACACTTTTCTATACTACCCATATTACACTTCTACAGTCAATGTGTGTTGTTTCGATCATTGGGACCAAATTTTTTTTTTTAAGTTAGTTACAAAAAAGAAACCTGGCTGGGTGCAGTGGCTCACGCCTGTAATCCCAGCACTTTGGGAGGCTGAGGCAGGCAGATCACAAGGTCAGGAGATTAGGACCATCGTGGCTGACACGGTGAAACCCTGTCTTTACTAAAAATACAAAAAATTAGCTGGGCATGGTGGCGGGCGCCTGTAGTCCCAGTTACTCGGGAGGCTGAGTTAGGAGAATGGCGTGAACTCGGGAGGAGGAGCTTGCAGTGAGCCGAGATCACGCCACTGCACTCCAGCCTAGGAGACAGAGCAAGACTCTGTCTCAAAAAAAAAAAAAAAAAAAAAAAAAAAAAAAAAAAAAAAAAAAAAGAAAAAGAAAAAGAAAAAGAAAAGAAAAAGAAAGAAAGAAAAGAAAAAGAAAAAAAAAAAAGAAAAGACCCCCATTTCCATCTCACATAGAGATGAAGAGACATTGAGACATCTTTTGGTACCTGCTCATATCTTACCCAAACTGGTACCCTTATGGATTCTCTGACAAGGTCCCAGGATGTGTTGTTAGCCATAAGGTGAGTTCTGTCGTCTACCCATTTTACAAACTCTAGCCCAAGTCAAATAATAACTTTCCACCTTCCTCAGAAAGCCTCTTTCTCCCCCTCCCCTGCCACATGCATCCACTCTCCAGACTCATTCTAATTCATATCAGTCAGGTTGACCTTGATCATTTTAACAGCTTTTTCATTATGTTACTGTCCCCACAAGGATTGGCTAGTCTCTCTCTCAGGTGCTTGTCCACCAAAAGTCCCCTAAGACTTGGGGAATAGTCATGCTATTTATCAAAATGAGGAAATCTGAAGAGGTTAACTAGAGGGGTTGCCTGATTTGGATTGCTGTTTGGCACCAGCCTCCCTTTGCCTGATTGGTTTCAGATGGCTGTCTTTTTCTGGGTTCTTTACTCTTGCATTGCCTTTGGCACTTCCATAGTGAACACAACTCTTTATAAAGCCAGGTCCCACACCTAGCCATTCAAAATGATATACTCAAGCCAGTCTTGCCTTCCTCATAGTAATAACTATATCAGTTCTTTTGCATGATCACATGTCCTAACTGGGGAAATGAGGCGTTTGGTTACCTAGGCTAGGGTCAGCAAACTACAACCCATGGGCCAAATCTGCTCGGCAGCCTGTTTTTATGTGACCTATGAGCTAAGAATGCTTTTTACATTTTTAATGTTTAAAAAAATCATAAGAAGAAAAATATTTGATGACATGAAAATTATATAAAATTCAAATTTTACAGTCCTTAAATAAAGTTGTATTAGGACAAGCCACACCTATTGGAATACAAATTTGTCTATGAATGTTTTCACACTACAACGGTAGAGTTGAGAAGTTGTGACAAAACTGTATGGTCTGCAAAGCCTAAAATAGTTACAATCTGTCCCTTTACAGAATAAGTTTGCCAACCTCTGCTCTAGTGCATGCTCATCTATTCATTGCTAATATGCTCTGAAGTTCTGTACTTGGCAAATGCGAGGCTATTGACATCAGTGATTGACACAGCCTGGAAATAAAGCAATACGGGAGGGTGCAGAAAATTAAAGAACACATGTCTATCTAAAGGTGGCAACCAGGATTTATAATCATTCACAGTGCATGCCCAGCTTTGCCAAATCTAAATTTTTAAAAGAATACAGAAATCCAGATTGTTATGTGAATTCTCCTGATTTTTATATGTTGGCACACACTGCTAAGGTTAAATAAATCACATCTGCCAGCTACCAGTTTACTACTGTTCTAGGGCTCTGAACACGCAAGGAGCCAGTTCAGATTTTAAGTCAGGGCCACGCATTCTACCATCCTTGTAAACCAAGGGTGCAAGCAGAGAACAATTTGAGCTCATTAAAATAACTTGTTCCACGGCAGATGTCACAGTGCTTGGGGGTGAAGATCAGAAATGAAAATAAGGAGAAAACTCCAGCACTTGCCTCTGTTGCCTTATCTTATGTGACTTCTCTTGTGGCTTTCAACACTGATGACCAATCTCTTCCTGAACACTCTCTGGGTTGTCCTATTAGGCTGTCTTACTATTTATTTCTTTGGTTCACCTTCTGTTCTCTTGTGTTTTCTCTCTTCCATTAAACTGGGGTTTCTTTTTATCCTGTTGCCACTTTTTCAGGTACTGGTAGATAAAAGAGTCACAAAATTTGCTCTTGGCTTGGTTGCCCTTGCAGCTTCCTCCGAATTCTACCAAGAGAGTGATAGGTTTTAGCAAGAAGTAGAAGCACTACTTAACGCCTCTAACCTAAACAATGTACTCCAGGTTTCCTAGAGAGCCATGCATTGAGTTTTCATTTATTTTTTCTTTTTATTTTCCTTTTTTTTCTTTTTCTTTCTTATTTATTTTTTGGGGGTGGGGGCAAAGTCTCATTCTCTCATCCAGGCTGGAGTGTAGTGGCATGACTGTGGCTCACTGCAACCTCCGCCTCCCAGGTTCAAGTGATTCTCATGCCTCAGCCTCCCGAGTAGCTGGGATTACAGGCATGTGCCACCACACGCAACTTTTTTTTTTTTTTTTTGTATTTTTAATAGAGATAGGCTTTCACTATGTGGACCAGGCTGATCTCAAACTCCTGGCCTCAAGTGATCTGCTTCCCAAAGTGCTGGGATTACAGGCATTAGCCACCACTCCCAGAGTTTTCAGCTTTTCTATTAAAGTGATACTTTGTTCACCCTTTGGCTACTGATCCTTGCACATCTTTCCATACAGGATCTTATAAGGGGAAAGGCTGGTTGGCAAAGCAGGGTTTTAGCATTCCCTGGTTTTATAGACTAATGCCATCTAAATACTAGCAAAATTTTACCCCAGTTCCTAACAGAAAGCTTCTCTCCTGGTTCTCTTTTTTTGTCTTAGGCTGTTCCATCCCAGGCCCCATTACTAACCTCTTTTTCTTTTGCTCACTTCTTAAGTGCTGCTGTTCTTTCCTTGTCCTTTTTCTCTTTGCACTCTGTGATGCAATTTCAACTGGGCCTGTGGCTTTAAATACAACATACAGATGGATGAATCAAAAATCTTTATCTCTAGTCTAGAGCTCCCTCCTGAGCTACAGACCCATATATCCATCTACCTACTTGGCATCTCAGCTTGAATGTGCCAAAGGGGCATTGAATGTAATGTTTCCCGCACGGATTATCTCTACTCCTGACTCTACCAGCCTTCTCCTCCTGTGTACTTGTAGTCCATTGTACCACTGCCCCTACAAAGTGACTCAAGCCAGAAACACCGGGATTCATATTACATTTCTCTCTCCACTTTCCCCCACTACAGTCAATCATTCACCATGTCCTGTGAATGCCACCTCCTAATTGTTTCTGAAATTCATTCCCATTGCTAATACTTGCCCTAGTTCAGGTACTCATTACTACTCTTTGAAAGAGAGAGAGACAGAGAGAGAGAAAACTATTGTCACAACTTGCTTTAAGTCTGACCCTTTTCAATCAATTCTCCAGGATACTGAGAGAAGTATTTTCTAAAATGCAAAGCTGGCCATGTCCCTCTCCTGCTTAAAATCTTCTATAACTCTCCAGAGGGTCAAGTCCAAATCCCTGTATGTGCAGGTGAGACTCCTTATGATGCGGTTTCTGCCTACCTGCCCTGCTTCCTTCAGCTTTAGACACTTTTTCAAATACATTCTGTCCCAGTCATCCTGAGAATCTTGCAGTCCCCAACTCCAAACACACCATGCTACTTCTGAATTTCATGCCTTTGCCTGGAATGCCGTTTTTCATAACCCCCTCCCACACAAATCCTCTAGTACGTCTTGTCAGAGCTTTGCTAGGTGACAAGCTAGCTAATACCTGATAGACATTCATACTGAGATGTGTGGTGATGGCTTCTTTTGGACATATGAAGGAATAATAATAGTAATAGCCAATATTTATATAGCGATTACCATGTGGCAGGCATTCTTTATTTACTTTCTTATATTAATCCATTTAATCCTCATGACAGCTCTGTGAGATAGATACTGTTATCATCCTCATTTTATCAATGAGGACACCGTATCATGGTCACACAGCTTGTAAGTGATAGAGCAGGTAGAATTCCAGGCATTCTGGCTCTGGAGTGTGTGTGCTTTTAATCACTGCTCTCTTGCCATCACCTTGCCTTAATTGTGTCACTAGTTTCTGGAAGGCAATATGATATAGCAGTTGAGTGTGGGCTCTTCAGACAGAACTTGTTTCAAATCAAAGCTTTACCACTTACCAGCTATGTGACCTTGAGCAACTGAATTAACCTCTCTGATTCTCAGCTTCCTCCTTCTAAAATGGGGATATTTGTTGTAAAAATTAAATGAGATAAGCAATATATTTAAGTGCTTAAAACAGTCCCCGGCACATACTAAGTATTTCACAAATGCTACCATTGTTGGTTGTTACAGCGATTAAGAGCAATGATTCTCTAATGGTGGGGATTTCAGACATCAAGGAGAAGAGACTGTAGCAAAGCGATTAAGAACAGGATTTTGAATCTTAGCTCTGTCTCTTAATAAATGAGTTAATCTCTCTGCGTCAAAATTTCTTCATCTGTAAAATGAGGATAGCAGTATTTCTTTCTTAGCATTATTTTGAGGATGAAATGAGTTAATAGATGTAAGACACATAGAACAAACCAGGTATTTAGTAAATACAGTAATCTCCCCTTATCAAGCAGTTTTGTTTTCCGTGATTTCAGTTATCCATGGTCACTTGCTGCCCAAAAATATTGAATGGAAAATTCCAGAAATAAACAATTCACAAGTTTTAAATTGCCTGCCATTCTGAGTAGCATGATTAAATACCTCACCACCCTGCTTTATCCTGCCCGGGACATGAATCATCCCTTTGTCCATGTAGATGTCAGCCACCTGTTAATCATTTAGTGGCTGTCTAGGTGATCAGATCAACTGCCGTGGTATTGCAGTGTTTAAGTCACCCTTGTTTTTCTTTATAATAATCCCAAAATGCAAGAGTGATGATGCTGGCATATCATTATAATTGTTCTATGTTATTATTAGTCATTGTTGTTAATCTCTTACTTTGCCTAATTTATAACTTTACCATAGGGATGTATGTGTCGGAAGAAAACATAGTATATCAGTACTATCTGTGGTTTCAGGCATTCACTGGGGGCCTTGGAATGTGTCCCCCTCATATAAGGAGGGACTACTGTACTACATAACTGTTGGTTTATAATAACAAATAGATTTATTTGAAGCCTTTGCCTCTTTTGCCCATATATATGGTTCACCCTAAATGCAACTTTGTTTTGGTAACATCTGTGCCAGACTGCTGCTGCTGCTTTGTTTTTTTTAATCATTAGCACCCTTAAAGGCAGAGACTTGACTTTCTCATTATAATCCCATAGCCAGCACAGTCTGTGGTACATAATTTGATGAATGAATGAATGGGTCTGTATGGAAATATGAATACATAAACAAAAGAATGAAAAATTGGGCTGAAGTTCTGTGGCTGGTATAACATCTACAGATGGGACCAATTTTTTTTTTTACCAAATAGTAGAATGGAAACCTCCCTTCTGCCCACTGTGGGGGCTTATTAAATATTTAATAAATGTCCCTTAAATGGCAACATTCAAATGGCATATTCCATTTCATTTAGCTCAAAATGCTACTTCATATTTCTTCATCTGAAAGCAAGCATGACAGATCATTTATTTTGCCTTACATATCAAGCATCTCCCTGAAACAGCTGCTTTTCTTCAAAACCTGGCAGCCTGAGGGTCTGAAACTGATGTAACTAAAGAAAGGTGATGTGGACTTTTGCGCCACTCTGTCCACCTCTTCTTTACGGAGACTCTTGAAAACAGACAGGGCTTTTCAATCCTGACTGTGTATCAGAATAATGTGGGGAGTTTAGTAAATATGCAGATACTCAGATCCCATGCCAGACCAACTTAATCATATCCTCTGGGAATGGAGGCCCAGGAATTTGTATTTTTAGATACTGCCCAAATGAATTTTAAGCAGTGCTTTAAAGAAAGTCAAGGTTGGCCAGTAGATGTCACTGAATCTTTCCTAGCCTAAACCACCTACCTGTCCTGCTGTCCTAAACTTTACACATTTACTTGAAAACGATGACTATAGAAAGTAGTTCTGACTGTATTCTAGAGGCATCCATAGCCTAGGTCACATGGACCATAAGAAAGAACAAGTGCTCTGTCATACATAGCATCTGGAAACTAAATGTTTTCCTAGGCAGGTTGGTGAAGCAAGGACAGCAGCCAGTTTTGCCTGTGCAGGAAGCAGCCCCCAAGCCTGTGGTCTTTCGTTCTGTCTCCATGCATTGACTTGTAAGGTGCTGTAGTCTGAAGAAGCCCCCGTTCCTCTGCATCCCTGGAAATAAGTCTGCTCAATGGAACACAGAATCCAAAACAGCAATATCAATAATTGACAAATAAAGAAAAATATCTTTTAATTTTTCAATTGACTTCAATTTCTATTTATACTTCCAGTTCTAGAGAAGCAGGGGAAGAAACATACCAGAAGAAGGTGCAGAAATAATCCCATCTGCTACAGAAGGCCTCCACAGAACTTGACCACTAAAAAAAGAAACAGACTGTTCCTTGCTTCAGCGACTCAGCTTCTCATGGTTCAACCTCGCCAGCTTTACCACAGAAGGATTCGGCAATTTGCTCAGAAATACGGCTTTGGTTTAAAACACAAACGACCCCCTGCTGAAAAAAAAAAAAAAAAAAAAAAAAAAAAAAACAGTTGTGGATTCCACCAACCCAACACTGAATTTCAGCTATCCTTGTCTGGGGATATAGGCGCCAATTGTTCACACACCACACACCACTCCTCCCTGTGTTTAGGCACTGCAGATCAGGCTGGGGTTTCTGTTCCTCTTGATTTGTAGCCACTTCCTCCACGGCTCCTGTGTGCAAATCTGTATGTACCTGAAGTGTGATGGGATGTTTCTTAGCTCAGGATGCCATAGCAAATACCATAGACCAGCATACTTGCATCGACTGGATGACTTAAATAACAAAAATTTATTTTCTCACACTTCTGGAGGCTGCAAAGTCCAAGATCAAAGTCTGTCAGGCAAGGTCAGTCTTCTCACTGCGTCCTCACATGGTCTTTCCTCAGTGCATGCTCATGGGAGGAGAAAGAAACAGAAAAGGAGTGGGAAGAGAAAGAGATAGAAAGTGCTCTCTTCCTCTTCTTAAAAGGCTGCCAACCTTTTTGGATTAGGGCCCTACCTTTATGACCTCACTTAACGTTATTACCTCTTTATAAAAGCCCTGTCTACAAATGCAGTCACATTGGGAGTTAGGGCTTCAATATATGGGTTTGGGTGGGAGTGGACACAATTCAGTCCATAGCAGGAAGTACAATGTAGGCTCACTGTGCACCAGTTACCAACTTGTCTGAGTCTGCTGAAATAGAATACTCACACATGCAACGAGTTGTATGAAGCAGATTTGTTACTTACAGGTAGGCAGCAAGGGACAACAGATGCCTAGAATTCATGATGAACTGGTCCTCCAAGGCTCGGAAAGCTGCCTGGGGTGGATGGAGTCTTGACTGAGTATGCCCTACTTTCACTGTTAAATCAGAGACCCCAGAAAGCAACCCACCCTGGGTATTATACCTGGAGTCACAGGATTCACTGGGCTAAAGCATCCCTGTTTCTTGGGGATAGGGAGGTGCTGAAACAGCATCTGGGCTGCTCCAGACAGCTCCCCACTTATCTCAGAATGTTGCATTCCTAGCACATTCTACAGTTTTTCTGGAGAACTATGAGTGAGAAAAGGGGAAGGAATGATTAGGTCCAAGGCTATTCAGAAAACAGTCCTGCAGGAAGGCAGTGTAAAAACACTGAAAATGGACACCTAGGCCAGCCTGCAAACAATTTCTGGAGAAGTCCAACCAGGAAAGAGAAGCACATATTAGACAAGGGAAAGAGTTATCTGCCAACACGACAGTCAGTCTGCACTCTGCAACCCTCACCTCCCACTTCTACACTCAACCAGTTGCCATCCCCAGTGGATAGAGGTGTACCTCTGCCAAGGGGTGTCGCTTTAGCCCACATTTCAACAGGTACCCCAGGAAGTAGATGTATGCTCACTAGGGCTCAATTATCTTCCCTTCAAAAAGAAGGAGAAGGAGAAGTGGGATGATTTGGGTATCAATTATTAGCATGATAAGTAAGAAAAATGAGCATTAGCTAGGTATCACAAGAGCAGATAAATGAAATGCTTGTATAAGGATGATCATAATTGCATTTGTAGAGTATGGTTTACTTTGACTAAGTATATTCTGGTACATTACATCACTTGGTCCTCAAAGTAAACCAGGAGTTATTATTCTCATTTATCAGATGAGGAAACAGATGCCAAGGAGCTATGACAGTGTCCAAAGTCACAAATCATGTTACTGTTGAAGTCAATACTGAAGTCTTAAAGAATGTCAGCAGTCATCAACAAAGTAACAGGGCCACACTGGCCCCTTGGGCATCAGAAGTGCTGTATGTACACAGCACCACACAATTTAGCACTGGTTTCCTCCAGTTACTTTGTTTGCATTTATTTGGTTTCTTTGAACTGGAAGTTTCTCAAAATCAGGGGCCCGGGCTTATGTATTATCGTATTGCCCATAAGACTTACTATAGGACTGCACTAAGATGATGAGCTTTCTGAAAATACCTAATGTTTTGCTTGCTTTCTTTCTTTATTCTTTTTTAGAGACAGGGTCTGGCTATGTTGCCTAGGCTGGTCTCGAACTCCTAGACTCAAGTGATCCTTCTGCCTTGGTATCTCAAAGTGTTGGGTTTACAGGGGTGAGCCTCCATGCTTGGCCCAATACCTAATGTTGATAATAACACTCTACATTTTGCAAAGGGCCTTCACATATTTGATCTTTATGGAAACTACAAGAATAGCATGTTTAAAAAGGTCACTTCGTCTACCAATCTTCATGATGCTTATTTTAATTCTATTTTAGTGTAGTCATTTTATAAAACATTTATTGAGAACTTACCATTATTTTTATTATTAACAACTAACACTCATTGAGCACCTACTATGCAGCAGGCATTAAATCAGGTACTGTGACAAATGCTGAGGATACCTAAAGAAATCACATGTACTCTTCTAAAGGAGTGTGACTAAATAAGTACTGCAGTATGATGAATGTCTAGGAAGTGATTATTTGGCCTCTGGACTGTACTTCTCTAATAATGAGGATCTAATCCTTCTCTAAACAGCTCATTCCATTTTTGGAGCATTTAGACAGAAAGCTCTCACTGCAGAAATTTCACTCCCCTTTCGTTCCACGTGTTGCTCATAGGCCTAGCATTGGGGATATATAGTGTAAATCTTCCTTTTTACTTGACAACCCTTCAAATATTTGAAGATGACTGTCATCATCAGCCACCGCCTCTTCAGCTTCCCTGTCTCTGCCTCTGTCTGCCTGGACTACCCCACAGCTGGACCTACTGATCTACCCCAAGGACTCTATCCCACCTCAGGAAGCAACTCAGGCAGCCTGCCTCAGGTTCCTCCATTGTAAATTCCAATTGCTGGGGCTTTGCGTTGGGACACTTTCCTTGTTCTATTCATTTCTGAATTGCAGCTTCTTCCCCATCCATGCCCTAGTTTGGAAAAGAAGGCTTCTCGTCCGCGCGTCTGGCCTTCGGAACGTGGCTGTGAAGAGAAGGAGATGAGGCTGCAGCTTGAGCACCTTGATTAGACTGGGGGAGGATCCAGGGAGGAGGGAAGAGGTTGCAGACAAGGGAAACTGGGAGCTTGTGGGTGGATTAAGGTGCCTGAGGAAGATGAGAAGGGGGTGAGGTCCAGAGCAAAGACTGAGGTGTGAAAATTAATCTTGGTCTGGAAGGATCCTTTATCCTCAGAGACCAGAGAAAAATGTGAGTTGGGTGAAGCTGTCAGTAAGTCTGCCATTGGAGAAGGTTGGATGTTGAGGTTATTCCTGAGGCAGATTTTGAGCTGGTAAACACCAGCACAGCAATAGTAGCTGTTTACAGCTGAACTGCTTTTTGATCGGCTCAACAACTGTGCTCTACCTATTGCTATATGTTTTTAATATGAGCCTCATGTTCCCAACTGCAAACTCTGCTTTCACATTGAAATGGGCATTGACTGCTACCTGTGAGTAAGGGAGGTGAATATTTGCAGGTTGTGTGAAAAGAATGCTATGTGTGGAATACTTGCTGAGGGGAACAGGACACTGGCCAAGGACAAGTACAGAAGGTCCCAGCTGAAATTGGAGCCTATGAATGTGTGATGGCACCAATCTGCACATCTTTCTCCAGCAACCACAATAGCTCAATACAGGAGTGGGGAATACAGTTTGCTAGATCAATCATTCATTCATTCATTCATTCATTCATTTGTTAAAAGCATTTACTGAGCACTTACTTTGCATCAGGCACTCTTCTGGGCTCTGGAGATACGGTAATGAGCAGATATAGACAAGGTCATTTGCAATACCAAAATGGCTGTAGAAGTCAGCATATTCCCTTTCATTTCCTGGAAATCATGCAAGAGCAACAAGGGGAATACAATAAAAAATCCCTACAAGTTCCATGCATCTACTAAGACAGATATTATGTACAGATTCAAAATTATATATAGTAGCTGCCCAAAGTAACAAAAATATGAGAAAAAAGGAAGAAACAGGAGGAAAAGGAGGAAGGGATGGGAGGCAGTGAAGAGAAGCACTGAGAATATAGAAAGGACAGCATAGATCTCCGAAAGCTTTAACAAAAATATACTTCCTGAAGATGAGGGATCCACCTGAGGTGTAAAAACTATACCCTAGTTTTCAACAAGTTCAGAAACTAGGATGAGTAGAGCAGGGGCAAATTCCCTCCCAGACTAAGTTTGGCTTAGAGTGGCTGAAGAGGTGGGACTAGACAAAGAACCACACAAAGGAGCCATATTTGCAGTAAGCAGTCTGTTTCTCTGCCTGTAGGGGAAGAGGTTTTTGATTGTGTTAAATAAAATTTATAGGAGGCTATTGATTTGGACTGAGCTCCTGCACTAGGCCCCAACAGACCAAACCAAAATGAAATCATCCATGCTAAAGATACACCAACAAGCTGAAACTAAGTTGTTTATCTGATCTTCCAAGAAATCAGGAGAGAAGGAAATAAAATAGCCAAATCCCCAAATAGGCCAGTTTTAGTCGGCGTGATAAGGAAGTCCCCTCTGCTTTAACCTTTCCAAGGAAGGTATGTTTCAAATGACCGAACTGCTTTTTGTTTCTTGTTCCTACTTTCTTCGGCCTTTTTCTGTCTATAAACATTCACTGACAAAGTTGCAGACTGGAGTCCTCTGAACCTCTTTGGGTTCTGTGTACCGCTCAATTTATGAATCATACTTTGCTCAAACAAACACCATTAAATTCATTTTGTCTAAATTTTTTCTTTTTTTCAGGTTCTGAAACATGGAGGACTACCTTAGTCCATTTGTCCATCATTGGAGCCACCTGTAAGTAGTTGGGCCAGGATAATCCAAATGATGCAAAGGTGGATAATTAAAAAGGGACTGGAACAATATTGATAAAACTACACTATTTTTTAAAAGGTGGAAAAGTGCAACAAAAACAAAACACCACAAAACTTTTGCTGCTCAGTAGATTAAAACATTCCTCCATAAAATTTAAAAAATAGTTAAGTAATTAACCATCTAAATGAAGAATACAAAGCAGAGATTAATGAACTGGGGAAGACATGTTGATATAACAGAAGAAGAGCTGGCAGAACTCAGTGGAAGTGGTCAGATTCTGGGTAAGTTGTGAAGGTAGAACTGATGAGATTTGCTGATGGATGGGATGTGTAGTATGAATTACATAGGACAATTTCAATATATATACCTATATACACATACACATATGTGTATATATATAAACATAACCAAAGAAATTAACATATATATGTTATATTCCTGCCTGTATATGCTGTATTTCTTTGGTTATGTGTCTTGGTTATATTTCTTTGAAGATTCTTGACTAATACAAATATCATCTCTTTCTACTCTGATTTCCCTGTATTATACTTTCTCTCATGTTGGAGATCCACAAAGGCAAGGTTGAGTTGGAGACAGATTCAGTTTGTATTTAGTGAGATATGTTTATATGGTTTTCAGTCAGTCCTGTGTATAGATAAATCATTGCTTACCTATCCTGGTAAGGGAATGGCTTCCAGAAATATCCCTATGGTTTATTCTGCTAACTTATCCAGCATGGTAATTACAAAGGTGCAAAGCCAGAAGTCTTATCACTATATGAACGTGTCTTACGGTATTTGGCACTGAAAGTGTGTGGTATTGGAAAAGAAACAAGATTTGAAATGTATGGATTCAGATGCTAGTCCATGACTAATTCCTTCAATCACCTGATGTGCAAAATGGTATGCAGAGTATTCCGATCTCATTAATGCCTAAACACAGAGGAAGTTCTCTTCTATTAGGAATATACTCAATAATACAATGTACGCAACTATGAATTGTATTTTATTTAATCTGTGATGGGAATTGCATAAAGCATAATTTATCAGAATTCTTATGTTTGTAGAGCACAAACATGAATTAGTTCTACAAGCACTGAGAACATCTGTGTGTAAAGTTGTGTGCTTTAGCTTCCCAAATATCAGTAATAATAATAAATTTTTATCAACCATGCTTGTGGAAAGACTGAATTATCTCAGTATTGCAAAACCATTACCATATAAAGAAGGAAATGAAGAATATGAAACCAAATATGCAAGAAAAAAGTACTATGGAGGTGTGTTTGCTAGTTAATTAATTAAAAATTACTGTTTAGGGTTTTATATTGTGATGTTTGTGGTATTTCTCAGCTTTAAAAAATTTGTACTTAGCTTTGATTTCTAGTTTTACATAATTAGTATCTGGTTGTGTATTCATAATTTTTAAAATTATTTTTCTTAAAGAGGACCTCCCAAATTGTGTGAGCTTCAGGACTCACAAAGTGTGGATCTGCCCCTTGGGTGTGAAAGAAAGAAGCGTATTGAAAGATATGCACCACCCCAAGCCCCACCCCAGCCTTTTTCTATTAGATTTTATAACTTTGGTTGTTTCAAAGAATACCTAAGTTATATATCTGTCACACAACCAGTTTTCGACACCTGGCAGTTCACAAAAAAGTAATTTTCTTTTCCCCTTTTCCTATCTCTAGTTATTCCCATGGATATCATGGTGGCTCAGCAACCGCCACACTTTTCTTGACCATCTACTGAGATGATGAATGCCTTGAATATTTCCCTTTTACCCTCCCTTGTTTGTGCCACTTAGTCCTTATAAAACTGGATAAATGCAAATTACCATAGACTCATGGCTAAAAATATATACAAACTCTCCTGGCTTTCCTCTGTTATGATCTCCTCAGATTTTGGGGGTAAATTCATTCTTGTGGACCTGTCTTCTTTGGAAAATGATATACAAAGTAGGAGAATGGAGTAGGTATAGCCAAAATGGGAGACTAAAGTATCAAATACAGATACAACTAGTGAGGAAAAAAAAATTGAGGCTTCATGGATAAATTTGCAGGCCTGTAGAATATTTTCAGTATATTCAGATTTTAATTTTTTTTTTAATCTGTGCCACATAGCTAATTTGGGATCCGTGTGAAAGAATTTATGACCTCAAAGGCAGTATTTAGTCTCATGGAATCACAGAATGTAAGAGCCAGAAGGGACATTAGAGATCGTAATCCAGTGACCTCATATTACAGAACGGTCACTGGAGGTAAATGAGCTGGCCAAGATTACAAATGTGGTTGTGGTTGCCTCAAGAACTATAAGCCATGTAAACCAACAACAAAAGTAGCCAATAACATGACCTGTTTGATCAGAGCAGTAAATCCAACTACTTAGAGTCATATCTGGGGAGCTGAATAGGCAGCCATTTCACCATAGGTACTATGGGTGAATTAAGAAAATAAGGTGACTGTCCACTGAAGTACCGGGGTGTGTGATAGCTAATACCCACATCAGACTTACCCATTTGACAACATGCAGTTGGGGTCTGTTATGTAGCAAGGGAACTGAAGAGATGAAGAGAAGTAGATAAATGCCAGGAAATCCTTGGTCAGTGTTTCTCAGAGTATGTGCTTTCAGAAGTAGTTACAAAGATCTAGCAATTCCACTACCGGGTACATATCCAAAGGAAATGAAATCAGCATGCTGAAGAGATAGCAACATGCTCGTGTTCATTGCAGCACTATTCACAATCGCAAAGATATGGAATCAATCTAAGTGTTCACCAATGGATGAATGGATAAAGAATATGTGGGGTGTGTGTGTGTGTGTGTGTGTGTGTGTGTGTATGCAGAATGGAATACTAGTCAGCTGTAAAAAAGAAGGAAATCCTGTCATTTGCAGCAACATAGATGAGCCTTGAGGATATCATGTCAAAGTGAAACAAGCCAGGCACAGAAAGAGAAATACCGCATGATCTCACTCATATGTGAAATCTAAAAGGTTGTCCTCATAGAAGTAGAGAATAGAATGGTGGTTAACAGAGGATGGGGAAGGTAAGGGGAAGAAGAGATAATGAAAGATTGGTCAACAGATATAAAGCTATATAGTTAGATAGAGGGAATAGGGTCTGGTGGTCTATTGCATAGTAGGAAGACTAGAGCTAACAATATATTGCATATCTCAAAATAGCTAGGAAGAGAGGTTTCTGGATCTTCTCATTACAAAGAAATTATAAGATGATGGATATACTAATATTCCTGATTTGATTATTATACAATTTGTACATGCATTGAAACATCACATTGTACTCCATAAATATGTACAATTATTTTATGTCTATCATAAATTTTTTTTTTAATTTCCTGGGAAGCTTTTTAAAATGCAAATTCCTTGGTCTTACTCTAGAAGTACAGGATAAGCATCTCTGGGAGCAAGGCCAGAGAAAAGGTGATTTCAAGACAGATGGTTTGGAGCACACTTCAAAAATAGTTGCTCTAGGTTAGTATCAGAGAAAATAATGATGTCATGTCAGTAGTATCCTTTGAGCATAAAGAAAAAAAGATATTCAATACATTGTGTGACAATGATTCTGATGGAATAATAGTTCAAGATATCTGCATCCCGGTTCCAAATTCACTAATTATAAAACTTTGGGTTAGTTGTTTTACCTCTTGTGGCACCATTTTACTCACACTGCAATTGGAAGCTTTTGATAGATTGTAAGCAGGGAAATGACATGATATTAATTATATTTGTTGCTGACTAGTGACTGGAATAAAAACAATGGGAAAAGATTGAGCATGGCAGGCTGGGTGCAGTGGCTCACACCTGTAATCCCAACACTTTGGGAGGCTGAGGTGAGTGGATCACTTGAGGTCAGGAGTTTGAGACCAGCCTGGCCAACATAGCGAAACCCCATCTCCACTAAAAATGCAAAAATTAACTGGGCGTGGTGGCGGTTGCCTGTAACCTGCTACTCGGGAGGCTGAGGCAGGAGAATCACTTGAACCCAGGAGGCCAAGTTTGCAGTGAGCCAAGGTCGCGCCATTGCACTCCAGCCTGGCCAACAAGAGTGAAACTCCGTTTCAAAAAACAAAAATAACAACAACAAAAAGATTCGGCATGGCATATCAGTGAATAGGCTACTAAAATAGACTAGGTGAAGGATAATGGTGGCTTAGAATAGGCTGTAGGCAGTAGAGTTGGAACGAAGTGAATGAATTTTGAGATTTATTTCGATAGGATCAGTAATAGATTGGATGTTAGCTAACAGAGAGAGAGAGGTGTCAAGGATGACTCGTAAGTTTCTGATTTTGTGATGAATGGTTGAGGTTCTTGGAGGGTATGAATTGATTGCAGGTTCAAGTGATCGAGTTTGAGGCCAAGAATAGATGGGTAAGAGCTAAAAGTTTGGGAGGAAATGGAGGCATTGAGGGATTTGAGGTCTCGTTGGAGTGAAAAAGTAGATAGAGTCAGAGCAGGCAAACTGAGAGGGTGGGAGACTGTGGTCAGAGAGTAGGGTACTGGCGGACATATCCACAGTGGAGCAGTGCTGATTGATGATCAGCTCTGGGTTGGCCATGGGCACAGTGAGCTGAGGTGGAATGGACGTGGAGGTCAGTGAAGGTAGAGAGGCCAAGGAGCTGATGGGCCAAGATGCTGTCTGGGTTGTTTGGGGTAGAGAGACAACTGTGATCCAGGGCCCAAAACCATCAGTGCACTTGGGATAGTGACCAACTTAGTAGACGAGGGTAAACAAGGAACAACTGGATGACAGGGACATTAAGGGAGCCAGAGCTTTTTATATGAGTGAAGGAGAAATAATAGCTTGGAACCTATGCTGGGGAGCCTTTAAAAAACAATCCTGCCCTTTGATATGTGGGCTGTGAGAGAAGGAACCCCTCTGTTTTTGAGACCGTATGTTTCAATTTAAAGCAGAAGTTGTGGGATCAGATGAAGAAGCTTTGTAAGTGGCAAACATGCTGTCATTTTTTTCTATGTGTTTGATGTGTTACATATTTTGGTTCCAGATGTAACACTTGACTTTTTCATTATTAAAAATTTTATCGTTATGCATATTGAAATATTTATGGACGAAACGCTATGATGTCCGGGATATGCTCCAAAATAACATAGGGTGGGTAGGGGTGATAAATGAAGCAAGATCAGCCATGTATTGATAATTGCTGAAGCCTAGAAATGGGTAAATGGAGGTGCCTTAGCTATTCGGTTTTTGCATATGCTTGAATTTTTCCTTAATAAAAAGTTAAAGAAACCACTTCATCTTTATAGATTCAGCCCTTTGCTTTGACTGGCATCTTTTTTTTTTTTTTTTTTTTTTTTTTTGAGGCGAGGTTTTTGCTCTTATTCCCCAGGCTGGAGTGCAATGGTGTGCGACCTCGGCTTGTGGAAACCTCTGGCTCCCGGGTTCAGGCGATTCTCCTGCCTGCCTCAGCCTCCTGAGTAGCTGGGACTACAGGCATGCGCCACCATGCCCAGCTAATTTTGTATTTTTAGTAGAGACGGGGTTTCTCTATGTTGGTCAGGCTGGTCTCAAACTCCCTACCTCAGGTGATCTGCCCGCCTGGGCCTCCCAAAGTGCTGGGATTATAGGCGTGAGCTACTATGCCCAGCCTTGACTGGCATTTTCATATTCTTTGTTAGCCTCTCCTATCCCTTTCCACAAGGTTCACAGGGACAGGTGTTTATCCCCATTTTACTGATAAACTTCTCCGACACTGTTAAGGAACTTGCCCACAAGTAAATATCTGTTTAGTGGCAGATGTAGGACTGAAACTTTATGTTCTCTTGACTTCTAGACTAGTACATTCTACCACCTGATTGAGTGAGTTTGTGTTTCCATTAGTAGGTTGTTAAAATTCAGAGCAGTTCTCTAGGGACTTTGATCTTGGAAACGGAGTCTTCATTTGATTGCAGGTCTGACAAAGTGAGATTGTCCTTGCACATGCTATTCCTTCACATGGAATATTGATCCCCATCCCCTGGTTCACCTAGTTAACATCTACATACCCTTCAAAGCTCAGTTTAGTTCCTCTCCCTTTCCCTCTCCCTGTGCCATCCCAACAATCATTCCCTCCTTTGCATTAGTTCTGTATTCTTGTTCAAATCTTTGCTATTTCATATATCACAATGAATTATAAATGTGTGTCTGTGTGTGGTTTTCTGTAATAAACTAGAATCATGGACTATTTTTAAATTTTGTATCCTAGGGCCATCTACATAATGGCACCATCTAGTAAGTAGTTATTCAACAACCCACATGTGCCTGAATCCATTGGTAGAGGTTACTAGCAAATAAAAAAACATGGAGACGAAAATACATACCATGGGCTTGGTTAGTTTGTGCATCTAAAGAGTGGGCATTTGTAATGTGTTATAAAATTTTGGTGCTGTGGGGAACATTTTTCTTCTTGGAAACTAAGTCCTGTAACACAGGGCTCTTCACTGAAATACCAGGGCAGTTGCCAGTCAATGTAAAAAGTGATCTAAGACCAAACCATTTACATTTTTTCTCCAATAAAAACCTTCCTGCAGAACAAGATGGAGGTGGGAAGCAGGACATTTTTTTTTTTTTCTGCCACTGTGTAACTCATATAGGGTGTGCAGATCACTTATCTCAATAGGAAATGCACACAGAAAGGGAGAGATGAAGTACCATGCGGATGCCAGATCAGTTATATAACTGGATAATAATATCTAGAAATGCTCCTACAATGCAATCTAACACTTTTTTTTTTTTTTTTTTTTTTTTGAGACAGTCTTACTCTGTCTTCTAGGCTGGAGTGCAGTGGCAAGATCTCGGCCCACTACAACCTCTGCTGCCTGGGTTCAAGCGATTCTCCTGCCTCCGTCTCCCAAGTAGCTGGGATTACAGGCGCCCGCCACCACACCTGGCTAATTTTTGTAGTTTTAGTAGAGATGGGGTTTCACCATCTTGGCCAGGCTAGTCTCGAACTCCTGACTTCATGATCCACCCGCCTCAGCCTCCCAAAGTGCTAGGATTACAGGTGTGAGCCACCGCGCCTGGCCAATCTAACACATTTTTGAAGGAACATTGGCTTTTTCTTCCAACAAGTGACTGCCCCTTAAGAAATGGGCACAATACATTTCTGAGAAGAATGCTTTCCAAAGCTTTGTAAGAAGGTCTGGTGAACTTAATACCTTATCTTCTTTGTCCTGAAAAGGAGAGAAGGCTTTTATCCATACGGTTTTCAAAGCACTCATCATAAATATGGAGGGAATCAAGTCCAACTTTAAGAAAAATCAAATTTACAGTTGAATGAATTCTAGACCCCCTACCCTATCCCTTTTGCAACACCCATCAAGTCTATTTCACTGTGAAAACGTGTCATTTCAAAGTCCTTGGGGATCCTTGCCTCACCAGTCAGGTTTGGAACTCATTGGTAAACAGGAGGCACAGAAAGGGCTGTGTAAAGGCAGCCTTAACATTTTCAGTGAAGAGCCAACTCGTTTGTGGTTTTGATTTGTTTTTAATAACAAGCTCCCTCAACCAAAACTGATGAATTGGCATCAGAACAAGGGTACAAAAGGCATATCAAGGGGCCTTCCAAAATGCTAACCAAAGGATGAATTCTCTGCTTTGGGTGGCCATCATTTTATCCCTAGAAACCAGGAGATAAAAAGATGCAAAGCTTTTAATATATGCTGCCTGAGTATATAAAGAGACCGATTAGAGCATGTGGCCTGTGGTGTTGTCTTAATACTTTATAATCTATAATCACATTCCATACTTCAAGCAAATGCAAATTCTGCTGCACGCTGCCCTTGAAAGGCAATTTCACTGCATACTGAATTGAAAGTAATCACTGATACAGCACAAATAAAGCCTCTGTCGGGTAAACACCAAAGCATTTTCCACACGGTACTGCATTTTAAAATAGCTAACTTTATTGTCAGTGAAAAGATAGGCACAAAGTGGATTTAAACCTGCTTAACTTTATTGGAACTAGCTCAGTTGATTACAGAATGGGGTCACAATCATTAGGGGACCACATACATTTTAAACCAAAGGCGATTCTTCTCTAGCCATCTGCCAACCCCAGCTATCCATTTTACAAACACATGCCATTAATCACAAGGGAGGCCAGAAGGAGGTTTCATGGCTCCATGTAACCCATCGTTGCTACTGGAAAAAAATAAACTCCCGACACTTGTCCTACTGATGATGGATGGCACTTGGAAGATACATTTCCAAGAATCGTGGCAGGCTGAAATTGGTGGCAATTAGCCCACAGCTGATATCTTCCTTAGAAAACATTTTCAGTAAGAATGCACGTTTTAAGTAACATACTCCATATGCGCATAAGCAATTGAGATAATAGGAGATTGTGTGGCTAACAGATATGAGAATATAATTGATCAAAGTTAGTGCATATGTATACACTTTAAGCTGCCGCATTATCAGGGTTTAGGCTTGTCATAAAAAGTAGTTTGCACAATCAATCAGTTTGTTCATCTTCCAATTGTTATACCCACTCAACAGTGTAACAACAAAAAGAGAACATGACGGGTCTCTGGGTATCTTTCCTATGGCAGATGATGGCAGATATTTTAGGTTCCTGCTGTCCTATTACCTTGAAGCTCAAAAGCAGCATTAAAAGGAAATCCTTCATTAAATCAACAATCAAGATACATGATTTTAAAAGAAAGCTCAAGCTACTTTTATTTCAAAAACGACTGTTAATAGGAGTTTCATATCAAGTAAAGTTTGTTCTAATGAAGTTTTTCTATACATGGAACATTGGGGTACAACTGACTTAGAAGGTCCTCAGAGACCACCAAGCAGTACAAGCTAAGACAACCTGGTCACCCTCCTTTCCTGAGGTGCCAGTAAAATGCACAGATAGGTAGGAGTCCAGAAAGAGCCCCCAAATGTTACATCCACACAACTGTGAAAAGGTGGCTAATTGAGATTTCTCCCATAAAGTTGAATTTTTGGATCAACAACTAGTGGAGATCTTCTGAAAAGGCTCTATCTATCTTCTGCATAATATACTGACATACTCTTCTTTCCTCTCTTAGATGTACAATGTTATTTTAGCGAATTATCCGGGATTGGAAACTGAGCAGAGAGGAACTGTCTCTGGTATGAGAGGACAGATAGGTTCCGGAAAGTTCAAAATAGTACTTAACCAAGAACTTCTTCCTTTCCCCCAAACACATGAGTCTAAAGAGATGGCTACCACACAATGTGGAATGTATGACATTTGTCACCTTGCAGAATGTGATTAAAATCATGGTTCCCAGAGCCAGCAAAAAGTCTGCCAATGTGTTATAACCATGAAAGGAGTAGGTGAAAAGTGTTTTTAAATTATTTATTTGGATAGAAAGTAGCTCTCCTGAAGTTTGCTACTTGCTGCTTCTACTATTTGAGGTTATTTTTCTCCTTACGACTAAAGGGTAGTATGAAAGAGTCTTAACACAACTGCATTTTTAATTTCTATCTGAGATTCACTTTATAACTGAGGACTAATGTGTATGTAACATGATTACCTCATTATTGAAAATGTGAAAGGACTAGCTGAAAATCACATCACCCTTCCTTTATGTCTCTCTCTTTCTCTACACACACACACACACACACACACACACACACACACACACGCACACACACAGAATAATTCCTTTGGAAGATAATTAGGAAAGATATCATTCCTATACTCACAGAGGAACCCCAAAAGATTATCTAAGATACCCAATCTCCTAGTAAGAAGTGGGATTGGTTTCTTAGGGGGGACATTTATGTGACTCGATGTTGTAATGCAGATCAGAAAAGGGAAAACCTTTTAAAAGGCACTGAAGGAGAGGCAAGACAGAAATTCAGTAGTTTGTCAAGACTGGACAAGCTACTCCAGCCAGGGACATTTTACAAGATACATATTCCCTGGACCATGAAGATGTCTTTTCGTAAAATGGAATTAAAAAAAGATAAGAGCTTCCCAAAATAAGCATGGTGATTGGCATAATGGTTAGCTGTGTTGTGTGACTTTTAAAAAGTCACTGAACCTCTCCAGTTCTCAGATTCCTCATCACTAAAATGAGGGGGTAGGGCTCTATTGCTAAAGTTCTCTCCCACCGCTATGGCTCATGATGTAATATAACAGGCCTACTCTTCTATTAATCTGGTTTCTAACTAAGACATCCCAAAACCTCTACCCCCCCCACCCTTACCTAACACCCCCCCACCTTCCCTCACCCTCCCTATACCCCTTAAAACTGATCTTAATGATGCTATCTGCAGATTTGTCACCTTAATGAAGGGCAGACAGGTGACACAGGGCAGGGACCTGTGGCAACTGGCATCCTTCTGTGTTCTTGGAGGCAGCCCTATGGCAAGGCTTGGAACCATTGCCTCCTTTGATCTCTACCCACATGCACATTTCCCGCTGCTTCCCAAAGGTATTCCAAGATGGAGTCACTGACAGTGAGAAGAGGTAGTTGAGGATACTGCTGCAATCCACCTCTCCCCCGACTGCAGCATAGTACTTTGGGTTTCTCATGTTATTCCCTTGGAGATGATAGTCAAAAATGCCTTTTAAGACATATGCTTAGAATTTGACACACAAAACAAGTTATTTCAAAGTAGTCACCAGAAATTCAAAGCATTCAACCTGTCAACAAAGATCCTTCCTCACTTTGCAAATGATTGGCAATTTGAGACTGGAGCCCCAGCCAGTGAATCTGTGCTGTAGAAGAAATAAACACTAAGCTGATTGGTCTTAATAAATGCAAGCAAGCTATGTTCATGGCTACACACAGACCATGAAAGTCTGCATATAGCACCTCACGCAAGTCTCCATCAAGGCCTCTGATGGTCTAACTCCCTAAGAGAGAGGAAGTTGTGCATCACTCAGTTAATGTACTCTCCCAGCATCTGAAAGCAATATATTAATTATCCAAATGCATAAATTATTCCAGAGCATATATATGAATGTATGAACCTCCAGGAGGGAACCAAAAGAATCCGTTTCCAAAGCACCACTGAAATGAAGACAAACACAATTCCCTGGGGCAGGGTAGCTGGGAAATTGGAAGAAAAAATTAGCTCCAGCACCCTTCTGCACCCCAAAACTCCCTACCTTTTTTCCAGCTTACATAGCTCCTGAAACTATTCCCTTTTATAAGCCTGAGGTGAGAGCTTTCTCCGGCTGCTGCACAGGATAGTAACTATACAAGACAGCACACACTCAATTCTCTCCAGCTTCCCACTTCCAAACTACGTGTTACACACTGTCTTCCACACATACTGTGCTCTTCAATTAAAAATGATCTAGAATATGGAAATTTTAAACAAATTTAAGCACATTGAAAACACTGATGTATGCCCACCCGTTAACAGTCCCAGTATTTGTATAAATTCAAACAATAAGCTTTAGAGCACATTCTGATTAATCTGTCTTTAGAGGTACTCCCTAAGCATACCAGAATAGACTGGTGGTTCACATGGTATTACTCAAGTAGTACATTGTTCCAACAAAAAGTCCTGTTAAAAAACATCCCCTCCCCCCAACCCTTGTCCTCACCCCCAAAACAAGAACCAATAAAAGGGGGAAATGATTAAAAGCATTTTTGCTGAGAATCTGCAGCTCTTGATTTGGCCGTTTAGATGAGATATTCCACCATCTCTGCATCAGGCTCTTGTCCCAGGATCTGAATGGGAGTTTTTCTTTCCAGAGTATTGGAGTGGAACACAGGCCCATCTAAATGGAAATAAGGGTTAGAAAACACTTAGGGATGAAGAAAAAACCTGTATTTCTAGAACTAGACACCATCAGAGCCCTCATGAAGCCAATGGCAAAGTGAGACTTGTCACCTCCCTCATTTACTTCTGCTAAGATAATGGCCTCCACTCATGCCTGTTCCCATCTTGGTGGATGAGAAGTCATTTACAGACTCTCTTCTCTCTCCCTTAGAACATGAAAAATTCAGTCCAAAGGATAACTCTGCCCAGACATCAGGCAACAAGAAATAAATCTGTATTTGAGAGCAGAACTAAACCAAAAGTTACCTGCTAAAGGGAATAATTACCTGCTTTGTCTGGATTGCAGGTCAAACTTGGTATAGACAAACGATGTGGTCCAGGACCGGTAGCTGGACTTGCAGGAACCTCAGCCTGAGCCACAGCTGGAGTTGGAGTTGGAGCTGGAGTTGGAGCTGCAGCCGTAGCTGAAGTTGGTGCCTGAGTCTGAGCAGGAGCAGAAGCCTGAGCCGCTGCTGAAGCCGGAACTGGAACCAGAGCCGGAGCTGGAACCGGAGCCGGAGCAGCTGGAGCAACCTGAACAGCAGCAGCAGCAGCAGCAGCAGCAGCAGCAGCAGCAGCAGCAGCAGCAGCAGCAGGAGGAGGAGGAGGAGGAGGAGGAGGAGGAGGAGCAACGGCAGCAGCTGAGGCAACAGAGGCAGCAGCTGGAATCTGACCAGCAGCAGCTGGAGAAACAGCAGCAGCAATAGCAGCAGCGGTGGCTGGAGACGGGGCAGCAGCAACAGCAGCAGCAGCAGCTGGAGCAGCAGCAACAGCAACTGGAGTAGCAGCTACCATGGTGGTGGTGATAGTGGCAGCAGTGGCGGTGATGGCGGCAGCAGTGGCGGCAGCAGCAACTGGAGCAGCAACAGAGATGGGAGCAACAGTTGCAGTTTTGTTCGATTCCGTCCCACGTTCAGTTTGGGTACTGCAGTCTCGGCTGCCTGTCTTGGAGTGAGCCGAGGGCAGGGGAGTCGAGGGGGGCACAGGCGAGGGTGTGGAAGGGACATATTCAGCACGGTAGTCTCCACCCAAGAGAATGCCTACAAATGAAAGGGGAACGGACATTAGAAAAAAATAGGTGATTCAAATCCAGACATCTAATTACCTGTTCTCCCATTCAAATTTCAGAAGAAATTTGAATGTGTCTAAATTATTTATTTTTGCCTCCAGGGAACCCAGAAATCAGTGTGTGAGGCTCCTCCAACCATGGCTAAAAGTTTCTTACAGACTTCGAAGATCCCTCTGGTCCTCATCCATCACCTGGCACAACATATTAAGCCTGTAAGTGACCTGGGTATCTGTTTTGATTTATTTTTCCAATGGTGATTGGGTTCCACCAAGTTGTCAGAATGCTCCTACTCGGCTCCACTTATAAACCATTACCACACATTACCAGGGAGCAAGAAAGGATTTGGAGAATAAGTCTATTGACACAGATTAAGTGTGGTAATAATTGTGTGATCTAAGGTTCTCACCATGACCATAGTCTCCAAAATGCTTATTCTAACCAAAAGATATTATAAGTATCAGAGGACCAAGAAAGGAATTAAAAGCAACAAAAAGGGTTAAAATAAAAATACATATAAGCTTCCTTCCTCAGGCTCTAAAAATGTGCCCATGGTATCCACAATATGTCTGGGGTTTTGATTAGAGGGGAGGGAATGGACAGGAATGGAATGAAAAAGTACATTCTGTTCTCATCTCAGAACACTGTGGGAACAAAACCTGCTACCCAAACGATTTAGCGTAACTAAAACTCTGGGTTCTCCTATTATAGAGGAGGAAGGAACACAGAAATGCTGGAATTTTGAAATTCTGAATGACAAAAAGGCCACATGGGTTCTGGAGAAAGATAAAGGTGCCACATGGCAAAGGTCAAATGTGAGAATATTTTAGAGGAAATTAGAGTTACCTTCCTTCACACCCAAATGAAACTCAAGATTCTTGTCCTCTAGGCTTTGGCCTCAATCAGTATTCTCACCAGGAGACTTCAAAGTGTGGAGGAGCTCCAGAATGTGGAACTAGGGTCTCAGGAGGAATATGAACCCAAAACCCTGGTACACCTTCCTCTCCAGAACCTGGACCATCATCCCTTTTCCTTAAGCATGGGTGCTTGTCTCATGGCTCTCTTTGAACACATGACTATAATCTTCCTTATTTACTGTCATTACCTAGGCTCCCCTTCCAGCTCTTGTCATCTCGCTTTTCTTCCATGATGGGGGTGCCAGTCAGGGTGGATGAGTGGGAGAGCAAGCCTGATCCAGCATTGGAAATGGACATCAGAGACTTCGCTGGCCGCATGCACGACAGCTGCTCTGTCTTGCTCGGCTCCTTCCGGGAACGCTGTTGGAGTACTTTGATCATGGCATCCTTCTCAATAATCTGGGCATGTAGGGTCTTAATCCTAGGAACCAAAGACAAAGAACATATAAAGACCTTGTTGCGGCCAGGCGCGGTAGCTCATACCTGTAATCCTAGCACTTTGGGAGGCCAAGGCGGGTGGATCACAAAGTCAGGAGTTCAAGACCAGCCTGACCAACATGGTGAAACCCTGTCTGTACTAAAAATACAAAATTTAGCTGGGCATGGTGGCGGGCACCTGTAGTCCCAGCTACTCAGGAGGCTGAGGCAGGAGAATCACTTTAACTTGGGAGGCAGAGGTTGCAGTGAGCCAAGATAGTGCCACTGCACTCCAGCCTGGGTGACAGAGCAAGACTGACTCCATCTCGAAAAAAAAAAAAAAAAAAAAAAAAAGATAAACCTGGAAAGGTATCAAATTCATTTCACAAGTCCTCCAAAATGTAAATCAAATTATGCTGTTCTTCATTATAAACAGAAAACTAGATTTTGCTGAATGAATATAAATAAAGCACTATGCCCTTTAAAAAAAAAAAAAAAAAAAGATGTTCTTGCTACCTCTACATTTTGGTCTAATTGACTACATGACTACATAGAGTTCCCATCATCTTCTTGACTAAATGTTGATCTAGTTAGTTCTGAGTTGGAAGACAAGGGATGGTGTGCTACAGTTTTTAAAACATGTTTTTCTTCAAGTATAATAATAAAAAAAATATATAATATATATAAAAGATGACTTTTCATTCATAAAGGCAATAGTGTGAGAAAAAAACAACAACATGTTTTTCTGCACACCCGAATGGATACAGCAGAGCATCAGGAGCCGTTGCTTAAACCTTAGTAAGTCACAATAAAGTACCAGTGAAAAAAAAAGGGCTGAATATGAGAGAATGAACTGATGTACTGGGTGCTGTAGTGAAGAATCTCAGTCAATGGAAACAATTTACTCAGTAAGATGAGATCTTCTATGAATGAGTGACAACCTTCAGGTAATAAGTCAATGATCATATGTTTATAAAAGGAATCAGGTATCCTACCTCCCACTTTGAGTAGATGTTCTTTTGTTGTTGTTGTTGAGATGGAGTCTCGCTCTGTTGCTCAGGCTAGAGTGCAATGGCACAATCTTGACTCATCGCAACCTCTGCCTTCCAGGCTCAAGCGATTCTCCTGCCTCATCCTCCTGAGTAGCTGGGACTACAGGTGCCCACCACCGCACCTGGCTAATTTTCGTATTTTTAGTAGAGATGGGGTTTCACCATATTGGCCAGGCTGGTCTTGAACTCCTGACCTCAGGTGATCTGCCCGCCTTGGCCTTCCAAAGTGCTGGGATTACAGGCGTGAGTCATTGTGCCCGGCCAAGCAGATATTGTTTTACTCTTTTATTAAGCAATCTGCTGTACCACAGGGTTGCAGTGCAGTGCTAGAAAGAATACCCCAGAGTGCAAATGCCAACAATTTAAGCTCAGGCAGAGGGCAGAGGAAAAGCAATTAGGAAGGCCAAAGGGACAGAAACCCTACCTGGAATTCCATGTTTAGTGGAGAGTATCAAGGTAAAAGTCATTGCATCTCACACCTTTAAGTGATAGGCTGGCAGGGGTGATGGTGGAGTGGGGAGACTGCATGATCAGATTTCCTAGTTGTGAATAAAGATCCTATCTGGTCTCTATATCAACGTCTCAGATTCCTCAGCGTCCAGAACAACATTTTACCTGCCCTCCATGTCAAGGCAACGCTTATTGGCCATCAAGATTTCTTCCTCTTCTTTCTGGATGCGAGCTTCTAGAGCTGTGTCATAGCTGGTGTTAGGAGAGTGACTGATGACTGTTGTGTCCCTGGGGAGGAAAATGGAAGTGATGAGATGGGAGCATAGCAAAATCAATGAATGTTATCTTTCTTCTAAGTCAAGAAAGGCTTTTCTGGAAAGTCCTACGCTGAAATCAAGCTCATTTGGAACAGATGGTTTCTGGGGAACTAACCCGTAAGAACCTCCAAAACAGGACAGTTCAGCGTTCAGGATAGAAGACAACGTTGTTAGTATAGAAGTGGCTGCAAAAGTCAGTGAGGGATGAGATAGGCACAGGCTTGCCTTCAGAACTGAACAGGTATCATCCCATGTTCAGTTCTGGCAGAGAGCCCCTTCAAGTTTTTAGATCATGGCCAAGCAATAGGAATATGTATATATTGGGCCAGGCATGGTGGCTCATGCCTGTAACCCCAACACTTTGGAAGGCTGAGGCGGGTGGATCACCTGAGGTCAGGAGTTTGAGACCAGCCGGGCCAACATGGAGAAACCCTGTCTCTACTAAAAATACAAAAATTAGCCGGGCATGGTGGTGCACGCCTGTAATCCCCGCTATCTGGGAGGTTGAGGCAGGAGAATCACTTGAACCCAGGAGGCGGAGGTTGTCGTGAGCTGAGATCGAGCCACTACACTCTAGCCTAGGCAACAGAGGGAGACTCTGTCTCAAAAAAAAAAAAAAAAAAAAGGAATAAGTATATATTATTTCCATTTTATTCTTATGGAAGTCATAAAGGGAGAAAGGTCAGACTTTCAAGAAAGTCAGAGGGTATACTAAGTAACTTATTGCTACAGATGAACATTGGTAAATACACCTGAGTACTAGAAGCAAACAATAGACACATCAGCTAAGATCAGGTGGGGCATGTGAGCTAATAAATAGAGCCTTTGAGCCAGTCCCACTCGATTCCTAGCTAATCTACATCTGAAACATTCTAGCACCAAATCAATGGGTCTATCCCAACAAAGTGACTGTTCTCTTGCCAGAGTTCTAACTGCATAAAGGACCATGATGTTCCATCTGAAAGTGTCTCAGGCCATTAACTCAAAGACCAATTAATAAGGAAAAAAGGCGTGCATGTGTGTGTGTGTGTGGTGGGGGGCTGGGGGAGCGGTATTAGGATTAGGGAGAATACTGATGCAATTATATTGGTCTTAAAGGAAATCAGACAATAGACCGAGAAAACAATGAACTGGCACTGCTTCATTATACTTCCTAAGAGAATGGGGATCTGCAGGAGAACTCCAGGCATGTTTTCTGTTGGCAGCTAACTATGTTCTCTTAGCTTCAAGATTATGTCCAGTGCCGATGAGGATGAAGTGGCAAGAGAAAGAGGCAGAAAGTTGCTATTAAGGTTGGGGATCTGGGTGAGCCTCTATAAAATTACTGTTCCCCAAAATATACGTGTACCTTATATGCAAGGTTGAAACCATGTATGGAATGATGAAAGAATTGGAGAGCAAGAAGGGGAAAGAATACAATGGCTTTCATCATTTGCTAAACTCAAAGTATTTTACCATCTCAGCATTCTATACTTTCTCTAGTGCAATTCACTGGCTTGTAGTCCTACTGGGTACCCAAGAGGAAGCAGCATTTGCATAGTGCTTGACAGCACAGGCTCTGAATACAGACAACTCAGCAGGTCCCAACTTCTCCAAGTATTCTCTGCCCCTAACAAGCTTTATGACCTCTGAAAGTCAAGTTACCTGCTCTAAGCAAGCCGCTTCATATGCCAAGTGGGAACAATATTTATAACTTCATCTCATAGAGGATAAAATTATGCAGTAAGACAGTGTCGGTCATGGTAAAAACACTCAACAAAGCTATTATTAAGAGAGAACCACATAACTCAGGAGGCTGAGGCAAAAGGATTGCTTAAGCCCAAGAGTTCAAGGCTGCAGTCAGTTACGACTGTGCCACTGCATTCCAGCTTGGGTGACACAGCAAGACCACTGTCTCTAAAAGGAAGAGAGAAGGAGGGAAAGAGAGAGGTGGAGGAGAGCGAGAGTGAGAGCGAGAGCGAGAGACAGAGAGAGAGAGAGAATGAATCACATAGATGGATAGATGGAAGGAGACTAACATACAGAGATTACAAGAGATTCTGACTTGAAAGAATTCCAGCTCTTGGTAAAATCCTGGAAGCAATTCCTGTACTGCAGAATTCCAATGTGAAGGTTGGGGCTTTAGAGCCAGGACTGTTGAAAAGTGCATGGTGTCTACGGACACTGGGGAATTGAGCATACGGTTTGTCACTGGGGGAACTAGTGCTGGCCTGCTGCCACTTTCATCGCATAAAAGACCATTTTGGGGACTCAGAGCCCTGCCAGCTAATTGATATGGACACTGTGAACTCCTCAGGAATGGAGCCTGAAAATGTGGGGCACTTAGTGAATTCCGACAGGGCTGCCAGGGCAGCCCTCAGCATCAATCTTCCTTCTAGAAGACTAGGGCTACTAGGCTAATGGCTTAGGCAAAAGCAAGCAAGCACAATATTTGAATGAGCAACTTGACCTGCTACCTTCCAACACTCCAAGACGTTCTCTAAGAACACCAGGAGAGAGATGCTGGGCTACAATCTGAAAATAAAACCTGCAAACCCCAAGCTGCATATTCTTGATTTTGACATCCTCCACCTGAAATTCTTAAGTAAATAGTTTGTCATCTTCTTTCTACTTCTTTTCTCCAACAAAGTTATCCCATCACATTGCTCAAACTGCTTTCTAGCATGTCACCAATAACCTCCTAATTAAAACACCTAGTGGCCTTTCAAACTTCAAGCCTATCTTTTCCTATCAGCATCATCCTTTTGTTTATTTAATGTGTGAACTCTACACGAGTGGAGCACTGTGTTTGAAGTTCCTGGGAGGCTGGAGAGGGGAGAGGCATAGATAAGACTAGTCCGTAACTGTAGGAAACTTACAAGGGAAGACAAAAAAAGTAAATAATTAACTAGTACAGAAGTGAGTTTGGACTTTATTCCAAAAGGCAGTGAAAATTATTAGAGCTTTCCAAGGGAATAAAATGATCTAAGCCATGCCTTAGGAAGATGGCCTTATCTCTCTTAGAAATGTGACAGAGAGATAAGAGAAGTGAAACCCTGGAATCAGGCAGACCAGTCAGCAAGGTGATTGTAATAATCCCAGCAACAGATCATGAAACTATGCACCAGGGAAGTGGCAAGAGAAATGGAAACAGGCTGTAGGAAGTAGAACTGATACAATTTGGAGACAATATCAATGTGGGAGTTAGGGAGATGGAAGAATGAATGACAACTTTGTTATTTTGAACTCAAATGCCTAGAAAAAATGAAATACTGTTTGCTGTGAAAGGAAACTGAGGAATGGCTCTTTTGGAAAGCACTGCAATGGGTTTTGATTTTAGGTACACTGGAGTGAAAGTGACTTAAGAATTGCCATATGCCAATATCTAACAAGTTGGTCAAAATTCTAACTTTAATTTTAGAGATATCAGAGTTACTATTACAGCTATTATCATTGCTATTATTACTGAGAAGCTAGAGCAGAAGATATAACTAAGACAGAAGGTAGAATGAGAAGAAAGCAGAGGAAGGAAATTGAGAAATGCCTACAAAGAGGGAATAGGTAGACATGCATTATGTGTGTGAACAGCTTCTACCTTCTGCTTCCCCCTTCTTTACTTCCTTCTTTCCAGAATTTACTTTTGCTCAAAATAAACATGAAACATTACACATTCTGAGAAAGGCAGTAACCTAATTCAGTAAATGCAAGCTGATAAAAATTACATGGTTGATTGGGTGCATTATCTTGTCATCCTTTTGCTGCTCTTCAGGAATAAATTCATTGTTTATGAGCTGAAACTAAAAATCTGCATTGCCAAATCGGTTCTTCTGCAAATGAACAGGGACTCCTACTCAGTAGGAATTTCCCCTCATCTATATTAAACATCTAGAGAGGACTCCCTAGGGACAAAATAATATGGAGCCTTAATTCAGGCCATATTATTGTGATTATTTATAATATTTCCAGGTAACTAAACAATTAGCTTCAATTAGTATCTTACTGAACAGCTAATAATCCCTATTATTACCATCTTTGAGCTACACCATTTCTAAGAAGCAGCAGAGTTATAGCAGCTAAGGTGACAAAAATATAGATTTAAATCCTAGTTCTTCTGTCATTTAGTAGCTGTGTGTGATCTTGGGCAAATTATCTAACTAAAATGAAAGAAATAAATGTCCTGTTATCACTTTCAACAAAACAAATATTTTAAGTAACAAATACTCATTTTAGATATGCCAAAATATCTTAATTTACTATCTATCTATCTATCTATCTATCTATCTTTATCTCTCGGCCCTCTTAACCTTTCATCAAGTAAAATTCACCTAAACATACAACTGACCAATCTCACAGAGTTGCTGTATCTGATGTTTAAGATGGATCTCAGGATAAAGGACAACGCCAGCACTTTCCATATGCATCAAAATGCCTCCTCCTGGACTCTTTAAGGCTAAAAACCAATATCTAAGTGTTGGAAGGGATATAAATAGACCACCTAATATGACTTATCACCTGAGAAAAGACACTTGCCTATTCTTATATTATATTTTATTATTCACAATGGTCAAAAACTGGAAACAATCCAAATATGCATATATCTAAATATGCATACATAAACTGTGATACATCCATACCATGGAACGCTATTCAGCATCAACTTGGATGGGTCTCAAAATCATTGTGTTGAGTGCAATATGTCAAACAAGAAGAGTAAATGCAATATGATTCCTTTTATATGACATTCTAGAAAAGAAAAGTATAATTTTGTGACAAAATAACAGATTAGTCATTGCCTGGGGTCAGGCATAGGAGGAGGCGATCAAATTCAAGGGCACAAGAACACTTTACAACAGGTCCTCTATGTTAATTGTAGTGGTGGTTACACTGTTGTATACAATTACCAACATTCATCAAACCGTACACTTACAACAGGTGATTTTTTAATATGTAACCAATATCACAACTGAAAAAAAAAATTGTTTTCTCCAACTATCGTTGATACCACCAAAGCAAGATGCCCTAATTGTGAAATCTGTCATTTACCAATGAGCCATTAGGTTTGGAATATATTAAGCTTGAGATCCTGGTAGAATACACAGAAACCAAGCAGATCATTAAAATGTGGCACCAGATTTAGGGATATAATTTATACATTTAGAAATTGTTTCCTTCCTGCTTTCACATCTTCCTTTCTCCTTCCTTCCATTTTTCTTCTTTCTTTTCTTCTTTCCTTCCTTCTTTCCTTACTCAAATACACTTGAGCACTTTCCAACTGTAGCCAATATCCTAGACACTTAAAAATTATTTTGAGGCTGGGCGCGGTGGCTCACACCTGTAATCCCAGAACTTTGGGAGGCCGAGACGGGTGGATCACAAGGTCAGTAGATCGAGACCATCCTGGCTAACACAGTGAAACCCTGTCTCTACTAAAAATACAAAAAATTAGCCGGGCGTGGTGGCACATGCCTATAGTCCCAGCTACTTGGGAGGCTGAAGCAGGAGAATGGCGTGAACCCGGGAGACGGAGGTTGCAGTAAACTGAGATAGCGCCACTGCACTCCAGCCTGGGCAACAGAGCGAGACTCCTTCTCAAAAAAAAAGAAAAAAAATTTTTTTTGAAAGAAAAGAAAATATTAAACTTTTACCATGGAAAGGGGCAAAGGGCAGAACCTTGGTCAATAGGTACATTTAAGACTGAGAGAAAGAAGAGGAAAACAGGTAGACAAAAGGAATAAAAAGAAATGTTGGAAAGAAAGGCAGAAGAGCCCACAGGTTTTGAAATAAAGTTTTCTGAATGTTACCACCCAAATATAAAATCTCATTTGAAAGGAAAGAGGAAAAGAAAACCAATCTCCATGGTAGAACATAAGAGGCACTATCGTTGGAAGAGTAATATAATCCTAGAAATAGGAAGGTCTGAAGGAATCACCTAATCCAATTCGCTTATTTTACAGAAGTTTCAATACAGTCTGTCTGCCAGTGTCTCCTGTGGATTAGATTAGTAGCATGCCAGAAAGACACACAGTCCTGATCTGGAATGTTCGCCTGTGGGACTATCAGAAAGTGTTCTTTCTAGGTGGGAACAGGCTGTGCTTTATCCTATTGAGTGATAGGCATGCACATTTTGCCAAAAACAGTGATTAGATGAAAAGTTTCTACCTGATGATTAAAGGGAATTCAGTTTAAATTAAATCTATCTTGTGGGAGCCAATAGATTCTGAAAATCCATCTGAAAGGGGTTTCCCCGAATACACAAAGCTTTCAAAGGAGGAAGGAAGGAAGGTAGTTTCTTTATACAAAGCCCCAGTGACAACCCCCTAAGCTCTCCTGCATTTTGACCTGGAGTCTATTCTGAAGCAGGAACCATGAACCCCAGCTTTCTAGTGTTTTCTCACACTGCACACTCTCGTGACCTGAACATTTCTAAGCTTCTCCCTAAAGGTGACAAAATTACCCTGTATCTTTCCACCTCTCAATAATAACAACGTTTTTTTAACGTCAGCGTTTCTTATATAACCTCTGAACAAGTGCTAGACACAGGTGTTTCCTTGGGAGCCAGCAGGTAAAATTACATTTAATTCTGCTTCTAACCTGCCTACAAACTTCGAGACCATCTTCTGGCATAGCTGGGCCTTCTGTGCACTCTATTGCCACACTGCCATGTATTGAGTATGCCTTGCTTAGGAAACAAGGCCAGCAAGCTTAAGCCCATGAGGACTTCAAAATCAAGCCACACGCAGCTTCCATCCATTTGAGGCATAGATGGTATCTAATGAAGACAAGCAGATCACATTAGAGAGACATGTCTTCCTAAAGAATCGAAGTGGGCTTACAAAGCACCGGTTCAGCTCTTAGCACTGAACCTCCCCACCTCTGATTTGGCATGAGGCGGACTCAAAAATAAATGTATCCACCACCCCCTCCACACACATATACCAACCCAAAGTCTGGCAAGCACTTCCAGACTCTGCTGGCTTACCATGTTTAGGAGAATGTTAAAAACAACACTGTGGTTTTTAATAACTTTCTGGGTAGAGACCTATCTGGGTGCAATATGCTGTAGCCTGCCTTTCATACCCAATTCCAGACCAAGGCTCTGTTATCGCCACAACTCAAGTCATCACCTGACTTGAATTCAGTTTTTGTTGTTTCTCTCTCTCTCTTTCTTGTCTTTTTACCCCAACTGATGATTATGAGCAGTAGCAAGATAGACACATGGAGTAACAGCAACTATTTCCTCCAAAGGCCAATAATGAACTTTTATAATTTGAAAAGGGGAACAAATAAGCAGCAAAAAACAAAAATCCTTCGGCCACTTTCTCTCCCTTACCAGATGAAATGTGACTGCTCACACGTGATGAGGTGGTGCACATAGAGAATGCGGCCTTCAAATATTGACCTTCCCAAAGGGCAGGGATGGGTTCAAGTTCAGCACAGCCTTTGACATACCTTGGACAAGCCAGAGCTATCAAATGACAGCAGCAACTCCTCAGTGACATTTAGTTTCTGAGTGGTAGTTTCTCTGGAGGGGCTTTCACTCCAGTCCTGGGGCTAAACAACCTGCATATGTGGCTGAAAGAATCTTGTGGTGCTGGGGAAGGAGGGGTGCAAATTTACAGCTGATCCCATCTGCAATTATTCTGGCTTCTGGGGAAAGCTGAACTATGATTCTAATAAGTTTATAAGACAACTTTTATGTTCAAATCGCTGACTCTCTGTCTCTACAGCCGTTCAGTCCCTGCATAATCAGATGAAAGAAAACACACTTAGGCAGAAACGGGGGGGGGGGGGGAACCCAGAATATTAAAGAAAATAAAACACTGGAAAAATCTATGAATCAGTGACCTTTCTGTTCTTCCCACTCATGCCCTACCAGCTAACTACTTACCTCTGAGCAGCCACGGTTGCAGCAGCATCCAGAGCGAAATGTCTCATCACATTCTCCTCCAAATATTTCTGCTCCCACTTTGTCATATCAGCTTCCAGAGCCAGAATCCTCTCCTCTTTCTCCCGAAGGAGCTCCATCAGCGCAGTGGCATTGTATTCTGAAACACTGGTGGGCTGACAGTTGCCCTGACGCTGTTGGGCCAGATGCAGAGAATCCTCAAGTGAGTGAGAGAAGAACCATGGTGTCTGAGCCCCTATTCTTGGAAAGGATTACTGCCCAGCCTACTTCTGTTTCGACTCTGATTCAGAAAGAAGCAGGGGGAATTCAGATCTCCTCCTAAGGCCACAGGACTTCCTATCATGGGCTTGAATGTGAGATTCCCTTGGCCAGGAAAGGGGCCTGTCATATCAAATTGTCATGCTACTCAGAAAGTGAATTAATGGGCTAAAAACTGCCATCCCTGCCTGCCAGCATAACACACAACAGAAACGAGAATTTTTAAATCTGGCCAGGCACGGCGTCTCGCACCTGTAATCCCAGCACTTTGGGAGTCTGAGGCAGGCGGATCACCTGAGTTCGGGAGTTTAAGACCAGCCTGGTCAACATAGTGAATCCCTGTCTCTACTAAAAATACAAAAAAAAATTAGCCGGGGGTGATGGTGCATGCCTGTAATCCCAGCTACTCGGGAGGCTGATGCAGGAGAATCGCTTGAACCTGGAAGGTGGAGGTTGCAGTGAGCTGGGATCATGCCACCGCACTCCAGCCTGGACAATAGAGTGAGACTCAGTCTCAAGAAAAAAAAAAATCTAGGATTTAGTTCCTATCTTGCCCGTAACTTGTAGTTATCATTAGCGATTTATGCCAACTTTTCCTAGTCTTGATTTTCATTCATCTAAAACTGAAGAGTGGTACGGCCAGATGATTTCTGAAGACCATTTCTAGTTCTACAGTATCAAGGCGTGTATTTGTGTAGCAGCTCTAATTCTTACAGCAGCTACTGTTCCTGGAGTTCATGTGAAAATAAAAGGTGCAAGATCATAGGCTTAAAGGATATTTCTGGGATAGGAAGCTAAGGAAACAGACCTTGTATTCACAATTGGGAGGCACTCTGGAGTAAGATTAGGTGGGAGAAAAATGTAAAGATGAGCAAGTGTGTGCTTTCAGTGTTCACGTCAAATGCCAACTGAAAAATAAGCAACCAGGAATAATGTCATTTTCTTGACTTTTTTTCCCCTTTCTTCCTTTAAGTTCTCCATACCTGCTGGATTCTCAGGGATTCCAGTTCCCTCTCCAGTCGTGTCCGGAGACGGTGCTCTAGCTGCTCACGTTTTTCACATGCTGCCTGGAGCTGTACAAGGGCCTGCTGCATCTTCTCCACCTTGTCAACGTACACTTGCTTCTTTTTCAGCTGGAAATCCACGTTGGGTAATTTGCAAGGTGAAAGGAAAAACAGCAAGCAACAGGGTCAATTATGTATCCCCCAAATCCAGCCTTGTGTTTACATCTCTTCTTGTTTTAGAGTCCAGCTGCAAAAAGGAATGGATGGCGAGAAGGTCCTTCACGGTGAGTAGCAGGCTGCCTTGTATTGCTCATACAGAGAATGTGAAGGAATCGAGAGTCCCTTTTAAACCTCTTCCTTCTTCCCCATCTCTATACCTTTCCAAAGTCTACTCCCATCAGTACCATCTATGTTAGAAGGCCAAGTTTTTCAGATTCCCGATTACGCACATCCTTATCTCTGGTCTTTTTCACTCTCATATGGAATATTCTTGGGGAAGGCATATCTTATTTTGGTTACTGCATTAGGCAAATGCTTTAAAAGGGGGGATCTCCAGGAAGAAAGGTTTGCTTTGGTATGGAAAGGAAGCCCACCCCCTTTTATGTAGCTGTCTCTTCTCCAAGTGGGAGAAAAAGAGTGATTAACTGCTGAAGGTACAAGGTCAGAATTGTCTTTTTGAAGTCTTTGGTCCTGGTAATCACCCCATATAATCCATCACTGCTCTCCTGGGAAGTTTCTGCTTCTCAAAAGTAAAGGTGTCATGTGATGGTTCAAAAGCCTTTACCCTCCACCTTGCCTAGCACTGCCTTGCTAGTTCTTTAGGTTATGTGTGATTGCTACTTCATGAGCCTGAATTGGAAACCCTGGGTTATAGTCTCATAACTTTTATTCTGGAACCATAAAAGATCCCGAAAGCCTCAAACTAATGACTCAAAAGTGAAACTAAATGAGTCAAACATTATTATTTCTCTTTGCAAGCCTATAAGCCATATCCAAAAGCAAATGAAGAAGCAAGCAGGGAATAAGAGTGTGAGTTCTTTGTAACCTTGTAGCTTAGAAGCAAAAGTTTGGCTCTATGCAGATAAAATAATGAGAAAGATCTCAGAGCTCTTTAAAGAAGATATGTATCTTCTTTAAAGATATATATAATCTATATCTTCTTTAAAGATATAGATACATCTATATCTTCTTTAAAGATATATATATCTATATCTTTTTAAAAGATATCTTTAAAGAAGATACATACACACACACACACACACACACACACACATACACCTATGGTGCATCTATCTATCTGTCTGTCTATATCTTTAAAGAAGATATGGGGAAACTACAGGCTTTCCAACTTGTTAACAAATAAGCAGATGACGCTTCTTGTAACACTTGTGGGGCCCCCTCAATGCTAATAAATCAACTCATAGCTGTTTCTCTTCCAAGAGCAGAAACTCTTCCAAGTGGGGCACGTCTGTCATTATCCTTCTGATGGAAGTTGATGTTAGGGACACTTTCACTCTTCAGATAAAAATATGAAAATATTATTGATAACCTAGTCAAAAAGAAATTCAGGCATCTGATTCTGACTTTTCAACAAATTCCCAAGCTCTTGAGTTACCTAGGTAGATAACTGCAACATAAGAAGTTATCCACCCTACCAGCATTGCCTAACAGCCACTTAGCTGGGGCCCAGCTGGCAGAACCAACCTGACTCCCTCATTGCAGAAACCTTCATGGTAATGAGTCCAAATCACTACTTGGTAGAATTTCCAGTCAGACAGCACTAGCATGTACTGGTGGAAAAACCTTCTTGTCTTATAATGGCCCCCTCCTCAAATTAGAATTGCTGAACTTTCTCTAAGTCGAAGGAATCCTATCTTGTATTTTCCTACCAGACCTGTAGTATGCCTTGCCTAGGTGATTGGAAAACAAAAAACTTTATCTACTTTTGTTGTACTTCCTTGACATTTCCTTTCATTCCAAGTCTAGTTCAATCTAGCCTTATAAACCAGTGGAGGTGAGTTCGAAGCCTAGATGTTTTTATCCATTAGAACATTTCCTAGGAAATAAAATAAACAAAACACCATCACTCTCTTTATCTCAATAAGTTTAAACCTTTCTTCCCCGGGGTTTGTGGCTGTTTATAACAACATTGACTAGGGCAACCAAAACTTTTGCCTCTGTCTTCCTATTTGCTAAGCTTGGAATAATTGGAGAGAAGGAAACATCCTCTATCCTTCACCTTTTGGGTCTTATAATCCTTATGAGCAATTTAAAGCTGAATGCATTTATTTGTGAATCGCTCTGAAAGCCCTAAGGGAGCAGGGCAATGTTAATACAGAGAAAGTTAACTATAATTACTAAGGCTTACAGCAGTTATACTTAAAGGCAATTAAACTTAGATAGCATGCAGTTCTTGCCTTGGTGGTAAACTACTGCAATGCAAGCTCAGAAAACTGAAAAATAAGCAATCCAGGGCCATGTGGATTTCTTGAGAAAGGAAACCAAAGTATCCTAGCAAAAGCACCGCCGCAATATAAGTCACTGAGCCAACTCTCTGGAAGGGAAATGCAATAAAGGCCCGGGGAGTTGTCTGAGTTGGCTGAAGATAGGCATGCAGGTCAGATAAATACCACAAAGCAAGCCAAAAAATATCCCATTTTGATTTGCCACTGGGATGATTTTCCACAAGGTAGCAGGACCATTGTGGCTGGCATAGTTCTCCCACCTCATTTAAAATGAGAAAAAGTGCAACTCACCCATTAACATCATAATCACCTAGTAAATGCCTACTCTCTAGATAAGTTAGGGTAGAAAAAGACAACTCTTGCATGTGACCAGTGCAAGATCCTAGAGATGCAATCAACAAAGCCAACCATCTTCTAAGTTACACTCTCTACATTTTCTAGATCTTATCTACATGTAAAAAGGAACAAAGACCTACATGCTTTATTGACTCCACTACTATCTTGGACGTTATGTGCTTCACTTTTACCTTAGTCATGACAAATCACCATGTATCTTTATATGAATCAAATGAGATGATGCATTAAGTGCTTAGTAGAGTATATGGTACAGAAAGTACTCCAGGTTGTTTGTTCCTTTTTAGAGAAAAATTAATACCAAGCCATACACATTCCAGTCCTCTGAACTTTGAACACTCACTCCAGATATCCTTGACATGGCTATCATTCTCTTAGTAACTCTAATGATCACCTCATTGTCTAATTAGACAACACAAATATAGCGATTTCCCCACAGGAAGACATATAACATTAGGCCTCAAACACTTTATGCTGTAGATATCTTTGGATAGCAAGTTGTTCATTGGAAATACAATTAGAAGCAACCACTGAGTAGCTGCAAAGATACCATATTTCTCTGCAAATGACATGATTTGCAAGGTACCTCTACTTTAGGAGAAAGAAATATTTTACCTAAGATCAAAAGTACTATTTAAATAAAGACCCTTAGGCAAAACTAATTCTCTTTCTCTCTTTTTCATTCTCTCTCTCTTCCCTCTTTCTCGCTGTGTTTGTATGTGTGGGTGTGTGTGTGTGTGTGTATGTGACACACACACAGATATACATATCAGAAATTTCTATCTGACAGCACAATGAAAGGTAAAGGAACAAGCTGACAATCAGGAGACTTGGGTTCTAGTCCTATCTGTGCTATTAATAGCAACTTGCTTCTCTATTCTCAGCTACAGAGATCTCATTTGCTTAAAAAAATGAAGGGGGTTTCAGGAGTCAGCAAACCAAAATGGTCAGCAGCCGCCCAAATCCAGCCGTGTCCATTGATTTTGTCCATAGCTGCCTTATAGCTACAATGGCAGTCGAGCAGCTGGAGTTGCAACTGAAACTGCATGGCCCACAGACCCCAAAGTATTTACAATATGGTCCTTTAGAGAAAAGTTGGCAAACCCCTGGAGAGGTCTTCAGATGGTGATGCAGAGTCCTAGTGTTTGGTGGAGGTGCTTTAGGGGCCACTATAGTGGGTGGGTTACATCAGACGGTTCCTCTTTTATGTGCTTTACGTATTAGGGTTCTATTTAAAATTTCACTTGAAAAAACAATTGCCAGAGCTTTGTATGTGTTATATTCATGTTCACTTTTGTTGTCTTGTATCTGTCTTCACTAGAGAATGGGCCTCCCACCTTATTTTGCTCCATCATCTTTTCATACTTGATGCTTCAGTACAGTTACATAGCTTAAGGTTACTGAATAGCCCATAATATTTCACCCCTCACTGCCTCTGGAGGTGATATTCTCTCTCTTAGGAATGTCCTGCCCCACCAGGATTTAAGAAGTTAAAAAAAAAAAAAAAAAAAAAAAAAAAGCAGGGCTAGATACGTGATCTCAGAAGATCTATAAGAGTCTTTAACTCCCAAATAGGTTATGAATCAGAATCCCCTTCTCACCTTCAACACTGACCAATATCCGAGAGGGCTCAGCCAAATGGGGTCCTAGAATTCTGTACTGACACATTCTTAGAGGTAAAAACAAAAGTTTTGCTTTAGTTTGTGTGTAAGTACATGCAAGAAACATACCACATAATGTGTGGTTTTGTCATAAGACCCTAGATGATTTATTTTTCTGTTTTCAGTGTTCAAAGAACTGAAGGTTCACTTAAAAAGTTTCCAAAGCCAAGATAGTGGTTCGAGTGTTTGTGCATAATATGAGTTGTGAGGACCACAGATTAGTGACTCTAGTTTCTAATCTAGAGACCAGTACCCATGAGCCCTAAAGATTCTAAGTAAATCTATCATTTAAGCCAAATCCCTCCTGAACATTCAGTGAATGGAAAGAATCCTTTATGTATTAAAGTTTTCTTACAAAATGCCAACTTTCAAGAAGTTGTCAAATCCTTTCCTTGCTTTCTCTAATTCTGTGTTTTCTTAATGTAGACCCCTACACCACTTTTACTCCCTGGCTTGATCTTTAGATCCACTTTCTCCCTAACCCTAACCTGACTCCCGCCTCCTACTGTACTCCAAGGTCCAATCTATGGTAGTTTCCTTTTTTGGCTTTATATGAACGGTTTTCAACTGGGGACAATCGCTCCCCCACCCCCTACCATGCCCAACTCTCCAGGGGACATTTTAGCAATGTGTGGAGACATCTTTGGTTGTCACAACTGGAGGTGGGGTGCTACTGGCATTTAGTGACTAGAAGCCAGGAATGCTGCTAAACAGCCCACAATACACAGGACAGCATCCTACCACTACCACTAAAGAGTTGTCCAGCTCCAAATGTCAGTAATGCTGAGGTTCAGAAACCTTGCTCAACACTGCAGCACTACTGGAGATCTCCTTTGTGCCACACTAATATTTTAATGTTATCATGTTATCCTCAGTCACAGACCTCTAGGTGACTGTAAGATTTCTAACTCTGAAACTTAGCATGCCCCACAGTTTTCATCTTTCCTCAAAATGTCATCCTTTTGATACTTCAGTCATCATCATCACTTACCTAATTTTTCCAGTCTCAGAATCTTGGAATTATCATTCTTCCCTCTTTCCTTTGTCTACCATATCCAATCTACCACTATGTCTTAATTCTAACATCTCTCATATTATTTCATTTCTTTATATGTTCATAGCCAACACAGTTTAAGCTATAATAACACCTAACAGATCTTACTTTCATTTGCTCTCCTGATCTATACACACATGCATACGCATACACACAGACACACACATACACCCATGAGTCCATCCTATATAGAGCTGCTGTAACAGACTTCCTGAAATAGTCATTTAAGAAAAAAAGCAACCGGCTGGATGCAGTGGCTCACGCCTGTAATCCCAGCACTTTGGGAGGTTGAGGCAGGTGGATCACTTGAGGTCAGGCATTCGGGAAAAGCCTGCCCAACATGGTGAAACACTGTCTCTACTAAAAATACAAAAATTAGCTGGGTGTGGTGATGAATACCTATAATCCCAGCTACTTGGGTGGTGGAGGCAAGAGAATTGCTTGAACCCAGGAGGCGGAGGTTACAGTGAGCCGAGATTGCACCACTACACTCCAGCCTGGGTGACAGAGACTCTGTCAAAAAAAGAAAGAAAGAATGACAAGAAAGAGAGAGAGAGAAGAAAAGAGAGAGAGAGAAGAAAGAAAAAGAAAGAAAGAGCAACCTACTAACCTACTGCACACCCATTCAATTAGTGTTTATTAGGTACCTATTATATCCAAGGCACTTTTAAACCTACCTCCTCTCTTCTTTAGACCAGAGCTGCTCTCTTTCATCCATACCTCAAACTACTTGATGCTTTTATGTTTACCACTCAGTCTACTGTCACACTCTCCTCTGTTCAGCCTAGATATGGCTCTTTAAAATGCCCTTATCAATCTAGGGTCCTGCTGCCTTAAAATTCTACCACGTCTACTATGCAAATACTCAAATTTCACATTGGTCTGATCACTTCTTATCCCTCCTTACTAAATCACTAAACTCTCCAAGAGTTCTTCCTTGAATAATCTTACCTGATCCTGATTGCTGCTTTTCTCGATAGCTTCTCATCATGTGTACTGTATTAGCAGTCATTTTTTAAAGATTTCATTCATGTGTGGATTTATTCATTCATTCAACAGATATTTACTGAATGCTTATTATGCATCAGGCCCTATTCTGCAAATGAGAGGAGAAGGGATGTAGTGGGAAACAAGACAAAATTTCTGCCTCAATTGGAAGGCAATATCCATAGGCAACTTAAGGGTAGAGCCCTTCTATTTTCCTTGGTATCTCTCTTAAGTTCTAGTTCTAGTTTGTTGGTCACTATATTCTTGGTGAACAGTTTATATTAAATAACTATTACATTCAAGAACAAAAATGAGCATAGTATAGCTTATCTGCAACACTGTAAATATACAAACAACACACACACACCTCATAAATGTATTCGCTTTGGCCCAGTCAAGATAAGAGTTTCATATCATTCCTATTCAGAGGTAAGTTTTTAAAGGAAAATCATAAAAGTGGGAGGAAGAACAGTGGGAAGGCAATCTATTGAAGCATAAGGCAAATACTCTTGAGCTCAATCAATCATATGATTTTCCATTACACTTCTGTAATATTTTGAACCAGTTCCCAAATATTTGGCAGATCTCTTAACCCCCTTCTGACTCAGGAAAATCTGATCCCTGCAAATGAATACCACGTGATGGCATCTCTTCCCTCCTTCCAACAACTGTGGGTGTCTTTCAAACTTAGTTTTTAAAGGATGGCTATACACAAAATTGCTTCTAGAGCCCCATTTGTTTTAGCCATTTGCATGGAAGTGACTTAATCATTTGGCTTCCCATTTATTCACTAGTGGACAAAGAACAGGGGTAAAATGCTTTAGATTTAAGAGATCTGGGATTTTTCCTAAATGTATCATTGACTGTATCACCTAATCTGTCTGTACTTTAATGTCTTAATCTGTCAAATGAGGATAACACTTGCAAGGTTCTTTGGGGATATACTGATATATCTGTAAATATTTTTGATGTTTAAAAAATACAAACAAGAAAATACAGATCAGTAGGCAGAAAGGACAGACTATTAATACTAGCTGGATGACCACCAACATACACAAATACTCCATTGGCTAAAGGACATTAAGGCTAAAAATATAAAACTAAGTCCAGTGCCTTCATTGTCTAATTTTCCTCTTCCCTTGTATTGTCCACAACTCCAAACACTATTATACAAATGTCACAACTGAAGTGTATTTTTACTGCTATTCTCCTTCATACCACGGGTTATATGTTGCTCCATGAGCCTGATTTTAGTTTGAGCTGATTTAGTCTTACCCAGGAGCCACTGGATCCAAGTAAGGGTTCATGCTGAAGCAATTTGGTAACACTACCCTGGTATTAGCAAGCTGCCTCCATCCATTGCCAGTAGGCTGTGGTCCACTGGTAGATATTAAAAGAATTGAAGAGTAAAAAAACCACCTCTAAAAACTTTCTACCTCAGGAATAGGGCTCATGTTGTAAAGGCGACTAAAGAGAAACCCACAAAGCTTCCAATTTAGGAATTTCAAAAGCCAAAATCATAGGAAAGACTGAAAGAATTGAGCTCAGAGAGATCACTCCATCTCTATTTGGGGGTAGACATAATTTCTTTCTTGTAACACATTGGGTGGAAAAACACCTACTTAAAAGTAAATGCAGCCAGGCACGGTGGCTCACTCCTGTAATTCCAGCACTTTGGGAGGCTGAGGTGGGTGGATCACTTGAAGTCAGGAGTTCGAGACCAGCCGGGCCAACATGGTGAAACTCCGTGTCTACTAAATACAAAAAATTAGCTAGACGTGGTGGCACAGGCCTATAGTCCCAGCTACTTGGGAAGCTGAGGCAGGAGAATCGCTTGAACCCAGGAGGCACAGGTTGCAGTGAACCAAGATCATGCCACTGCTGTCCAGCCTGGGCAACAAAGCGAGACTCCATCTCAAAAATAAATAAATAAATAAATAAATAAATAAATAGATGGAGGAAGGAAGGAAGGAAGGAAAGAAGGAAATACACTGAGATAAATATGGAGAATGCCATCCTTAGATGAAATGATCTTCAAATAAATCAATAATGCACCAGCAGAATACCTTGGAATATTCCTGGGTGGATATGTATTTTATCTGTATCCTATCAATACTCTAAATGCACACATAATTCACATCCTTGGATCTTCCATCCAAATCTATAATCCATCAAAACACTGGATAAGATTTACCTTCCCCAATGAAATCCTATTGTTGTTGGAAAATTATTTTGGAGTATTAGACATATAAATATCTATGCCTATGACATCTTCCTCTAATATCAGGGAAGGAGGAAATTGGTTATGATGCTTTGTGGATAGGTGTGGTAGCAGAAAATTATGTATCTTTAAAACCAAAAAGACAAATCAAATAAGTAGTAAGAGATCTAGAAAGAAGGGAAAATATTAGCCCTTAAGAACAATGGTGGAAATGGAGTAAAACAGTATGAATTTAGCTTTAGAGAACTGAGTAGAATTGCAATGGGACTCTAGAAAATGCACTGGCTACTCTAATACGAGCTATCAATGTGACATCTAAATCATCACTAGCCACTGCAGTTCAGAAAAGGTTAACATTTGGGCCCCTTCTTGTTGAATCTCCATGGCTTTCATTCTAGCCTAAAGCCAAAGAACAAGGCTCGCTGGCTCTCTCTGCCAGCCCTCTCACATTCCACACTCTCCCTTCCTGTGCACTCAGTTCAGTAAGCAGCCCACCCGCAGCATCTTCCCTCTTTGATCTTGCCAAGGCCTTTTTCCCACCATCCCTGAAACAATTACCCAAGCCGCTTCCACTCCAGATCATCATAAGACAGCAGCCAGCCAGAAGCCTGGGCTGCCTTGAGCCTTGTGAGAGGATATGCCAGGCATCCATCGAAAATCTCCAGTGAGGTCAAACTGGTAGGGGGTGGGGAGGCTGTCTTTGAATGGGAGAATACCGTGGTTGCTGTAGGACACAGAGCTCTTTTGACTTGGAGTTTAATGAGCCTCCACTTCAATAGGACCTACGTGTCCCGAAAGATAAGGGCAAGGACGGAAAGGCACCATTTACCTCGTTCAGCTGCTGCTGCAATAGGGGCACAGGGTACACCCTGGTTCAAGACCTGGATCAGAGTGACTCACCAAGAAAACAGGTCTGATTTATAATTACAGTGCTATCCCCTCCCCAGCAAGATACCTCCTTCCTGGATGCCAGCAGAGCCAGGTCCATGAAAGAATGCACTGAACTTGGGAGCAAATGGAAGCTGTGATTGCAGGAGAAAGTTCTTTGTAAGCCTGAGGCAACATTTCTATGTAGAGTTTAGAGCACAGTGATTGCAGAGAACTTCAGGTAAGAGAGTTAATGAGATTAGCAAGAAGGAATGAATTTCAGGAAAAGAATCTAAATGAGGTCTTTGTAAAGAGAAAGACATAAATAAATGCAAGGGTCCTCTGGCCATTAAAGTAGTTATAACCTTTCCCTGACCACCTTAATGCAATGAGTAGTAGTTACCTGAGTGACCTTGTACTTAGAAAGCTGAGAAAAATAGTATCCTAACAAAAGGTCTAATTTGAGAAAGTTTCCCTAATTTTGATTTGCTAAGTAGGCCAGAGAGGTTTTCCTTGGAAGAACTTCTAAGGCTCGAGAAAAAAGGAAAGTTCATGATGCCATTTGTAAGCTATCACTAAATTATCTGTTTATATGGGACACAGGCAGGTTATCTAACATATCCATCTGCCTTCAAACACAGCCTTACTTGAGCCATTTCCAACAGACAGAAGGATAACTCTTCTATTCATGAATACCTTTCTTGGTTTAGAAATGTTCAATGATTTTGTGAAGCAATCACAATGAAGGCTCCTTCTTAGATCTGTTCCAGAACTACCTGCTTACCCCAAATACCTCCCTGATGATGTTCCAAACTTCGAAATTTCAGCCCTGAAAGAGCAAAACCTAATGAAGACTGAGTCACAGCAGAAAAGCAAAACTTTAATTAGCAATTTCCTATATCTGAGGATAAGCAAAAGGGATGTTTTCCTTTGAACAACATAGAGGAGACACGACAAACAGCACCCAGGAGCAAATCCAGCTCTGAGAGACTGGTAAAACAAAAAGGGAAATAAGAACCAGTTGATTTTCTCTGAGATGTGGTCTTCCAAGGCTTTATATGTGCTAGAAGTGAGCCGGCTTGAAAGTCGGGAAGACATCACATGGCCTCTGAGATTCCGCTGGGTAGAGGGTGGTAAGCCTGCTCTCCCAGTCCAAGGTTTCACCTTCCTTAGCAAGAGCAACTCAGAATTTCCTAACAATTAGACTCCATGTGAAAGCACAAATTGGATGAGGACTAAAAACTTAACAATAATTGATGACCTCATTTGAAATAAATGCCATCATTCAATCCCAGCTCAATACTTAGAACTTCTTTATATTGTAAAGCTACATACATATTTTGGGGAGGGCCCCTGGAAAACTACTAAAAATCTCTAGGACTAATGCCCAGAAAAGCCTCAGAAGTCTGAAGCCAGAAATATATTTCAGGCAACCTTTTCAGCAAGGGCTGCCCAGTGGGAACTAGAAATGAACATTTTCTCCCAAAACATATATTATTTTCATTATTTTCAAACAACCAGTTACCACTGTGCCCTCAGATGTTGCAAAGAAAAATGGTTGCAGACACTCTGTCCCCATTTATCTCCAACTGGCTGAGCACCCTTCCCGGAGGGGCAGCAGGACTCTCTGTACACCCCAATCTCAAAGCAGTCTGGACAAGTTTCTCATAGTCTTTTGAAAAAAGAAAGGCCCAACGAGTGAAGCAATTTTTTAAAAACTTAAAAGATGCAGAGGTTACTAAATCTGAACAAGCACCCACATTTTCTTTTTGGGAGGTGAACCAAAGGATGATTCAGACAGGGAGAAAGGCAGCAGGGTTTAGGGAATGAAGAGTCATGAGATACCAGTTTTATTTCTGGCTCTACCCAACACTGGCCATGTGACCACCAGCAAGCTACTTCTTTCTCAGCAGGTCTCTTAGCTTGCCCTTCTCTAAAAGAATTCAGTCTTACCCCATCCTGTAATTTTCTCTGGAATGTCCTCACAAAAATGTGAGGGAAGGGAATATATGGGGTGTAGCAAAAGGATGCGATAAGCTAGACATCAGGTAAATACAAGTCTTCTCATTTTCTGTTAAGCAACTTAGCATAGTTCTGACATAGACAACTGATGAAGCAAGACATTAACCTGATTTTATACTACCTGAAGTTGGTATTTTACCAAGTCAGGCTAAGGGATATCATGAATTAGATGGCACTACCCACTGGTAAAGTGTGTATTTATAGCCCAACTCCAACAAGCATTTTAATATCCAAAAAAGAAAGCAGAGGAAATTGATAAGTTGGGAAATCTCCAGGAACTAGACCTATTCTTATTGAGGGAAAGGAAGCAAGCAATGAATGAAGGCAGTATAGATACCTCATATACAATAGTCAGAATGCTTTTTTAATGCTATTAAATTTCTTTTGTTTCAAATCTATTTCTCAACTTTGTATGATGAAGGCTACTTTTTCCCTTAAAACAATTCAAATTTCAGAGCAGAATTCTGTGAGATATGAAATTTTCTTTACCAAGTTACACTTTAGCATCAATTTTTGCTGGAACACACCCATCCCCTGAAGGGCAAAACATCTAAGAGTTAGTAGTCCAGTGCAATAACAACTGACATCCAAGATAAATTAATGACAAGCCAGCAGCAAATTTCCCTCTATTTCACATGAGTACAGTTTGGTGTTGCAATCAAATAGCATCTATGTCAAGTCTAATCAGATACATATTAATCATATGCTTAAGAGTTTTGGGGCCCTTGCATTTGTCAAGGGAAGGCTTCATCTCTGCACACAAATAAATGACAAGCATTCCTCCACGTAACTATTTTCTAGAGCTAGCCACTGAGAACCACAGCACAGCTCTTGGACAGTGCATTTTTTCTGACATAAACTGTAAACTGTCCCTGGGTCCCATCCTGTCTCAGACCTCCCAAGATTGCTTCTATTCAAAAACCAATCTGCCAAGTAAGTCCAAGTAAGTAAAGATATGGCCAGCAAGAATCATTTCTGACCTGAGAGGGGACTGACTTCCCACTAAGCCCGGGTAGACAAGGGCTGTTCAGATTTCAAAATCCTTAGAGTACTTTAAGCTACCTCGAATTATTTTCTAGTTTTATAAAGTTTTAAAATACCTGTACGTGCAGAAATTTTAAAATATACATCTATACATATACATATCTATACATCTATATCTATATATACATTTATATATCTGTCATAGTCTTAAGATAGGGCTAAGTATATAGTAAAAGCTTGGAATATGGGGGCAGTGAGCTTATACAAATGAACAAATGGAAATTGTTTCTTGACCCTGGTGATTTCCTATTTTGGAGCAAAAGAAAAGAATTTACCAAGAAGAGAAAAGAAAGCAAAGCAAAGTCCACTCACATCAGCACAGTGGAAACTAGGAGCAGCAGATGGCAGCTCCCTATTGGGGATTATGCAGCTGCCAATTCACCACAATGTGGACCCCAGTGTCCCTGATTTCCCAGCCCTCCTACCCCCAGGCTCATATGCTACCTGAGGAAACCATACCTCTTCTTCCAGCTTTACCACCTTGGCCTGGGCGTTACTCAGGGCCTGATCTCGGATTTCGATGTGTCGTCTTTGGTCCTCATTGGTAGAACGGGCAGTGGCCAGCTCCGCTTCCAGCTTCTCCTTCTCACGCTGGCTTTCTTTATCTGTCAGGACATTAAACGTCAACACTGCCAGCCTGGAGCTGGCTCAAAGCCTTACCTGAGCAAAACTGACACATCATACCCTTTACTAGATAGCCTACTGTCCTAGTGCACAGCTGAAGAACCAGTATACCCAAGATCTGGACTCTATCACTGGCTCTACCACTAACTTGCTGTAGAAATTCAGAAAAGTCACTTAACACCTTAATGGTTGTTGAGCAGAAGCAATGAGAAAATAGGTGCAATGTGTCCCAAAAAGTATTAGGCATTACACAAAGAATACACACACACACATACACACACACACACACACACACACACCCCTCAGAAGAAAAGGTAGACTCGTCCCCTCAATTTTATTTCTTCCAAATTGTCTTACACTGGCAAAAGAGCAATTGAGCTCAAAACATTTTCCCCATTGTTTCCTCATGACAGTACATTAAATAGAACTAAAAATGATATTTCATAAACTGGTTAACAGTTCCAGCCCACCCTTCATGCACTAACATTACTTTGTAACTGAGATAAAGTCTACTTGACAACATGTCCTCTCCACGGAAAACGTAACCCAACATCACCCCCTAACCCAACTCACTTTATCTCAGCATCTGCTTCTCTTGGGAATCCAATGTCTTTTTCTTTTAATTTTTTTTATTATACTTTAAGTTCTAGGGTACATGTGCACAACATGCAGGTTTGTTACATATGTATACATGGGCCATGTTTGTGTGTTGCACCCATTAACTCGTCATTTACATTAGGTATATCACCTAATGCTATCCCTCCCTCCTCCCCCCACCCCACGACAGGCCCCAGTGTGTGATGTTCCCCTTCCTGTGTCCAAGGGTTCTCATTGTTCAATTCCCACCTATGACTGAGAACATGCGGTGTTTGGATTTTGTCCTTGTGATAGTTTGCTGAGAATGATGGTTTTCAGCTTCATCCATGTCCCTACAAAGGACATGAACTCATCCTTTTTTATGGCTGCATAGTATTCCATGGTGTATATGTGCCACATTTTCTTAATCCAGTCTATCATTGATGGACATTTGGGTTGGTTCCAAGTCTTTGCTATTGTGAATAGTGCTGCAATAAACACATGTGTGCATGTGTCTTTATAGCAGCATGATTTATAATCCTTTGGGTATATACACAGTCAAAGATAATACAGTAAAACTGAAAGCCATGTTATGCTTTTATCCTACTCCTTCTCTGGTAGGATAGGCTAGGTGTGGAGGGAACACTGTAAAGAACAGGGCAAAGTTAGATGGAAAACATCAGGATCAGAGAAAGAAAGGCAGCCATTTCACCTGAAAAAAACATCCTCTATTTGCGAATCTCCTTTTCTCCCTTTAAGCCTATTAGCATTTGAAAGTTCAGTTTTTTAAAATAAAGTAATCCAATATGGCTGGGCAGGGTGGCTCATGCCTGTAATCCCAGCACCTTGGGAGGCTGCAGTGGGCGGATCATGAGGTCAAGAGATAAAGACCACCCTGGCCAACACGGTGAAACCCTGTCTCTACTAAAAATACAAAAATTAGCTGGGCATGGTGGTGCACGACTGTAATCCCAGCTACTAGGGAGGCTGAGGCAGGAGGCTGAGGCTGAAGCCGGGGGCTGAACCCGGGAGGCGGAGGTTGCTGTGAGCCGAGATCACGCCACTGCACTTCAGCCTGGTGACAGAGCAAGACTCCGTCTCAAAAAAAAAAAAAAAAAAAAAAAAAGTAATCCAATATGCTTGGGTGCTTACACACACACATATATATGTATATATACATATATAAAAAAAAGTGTGTATATATACATATATAAAAAATGTGTGTGTGTATATATATACTTGCATATATACAAAAACATGTGTGTGTACATATACTTGCATGTGTGTGCCCATGTGTATACAAATATACTCTCTGACCTTAGAATGGAAGAGCTTAGTGGGCACATAATGGTCTTTCGGGCTTGGGTTTTAAAGAGAGCTCAGATGAGCAGCATCTATATGAGGGTTTAATAAATATCTGTGGATGGATATAAGAAAAATAGAGGAAGAAAGCACCAGTATGAGACAGTAGCCAAAACTATAATTTTTAGGAGAATGAAAGAACATGATCACAAGCTAGCATTTGTATAAGTTAATAGAGATTTATAAGTAATCTCTAAACAGATTTTACACTTTGTTCCATATACTATTCTTATCTCAATCTGCCCTCTTCTAGTGGCTGGCTGTACCTTGTTCCAGTACCCACAGCTAATGAGAATATGAGAATATTATACCTGAAGTGATATCACTGAATTCCAACAAAGTAATTCTCACTCTTCCCAAATGCTCACTTAAAGATTTCATTGCTTATTCCTAGTTGTAGATGTCTGTTAGTGAAATGGACCCCTTGTGATTCCAGCAGGGGGAGGGAAAAATGAACCATCATGAAACACGCCAGGGCATTCTGTTCTTAACAAGGCCTGCCCTCAAGAGAAACTATTTAACCAGAACCTAATCTATGAGTTTTTGGGATTTTGTTTGCTTGTTTGTTTGTTTCCAGAGCCTAACTGACCCAGGGGAAAGGAAACATCCAACTCCAGTATGCTCTGGCCTTCTACACGAGAGAAAGAAATATCCAGCTGAAGCCCTTTCTAGTGATCCTGCACCACCTAAAGGGGTGAAAAAAAACCGAGATGCACTTGTGAAGTTCAGTCCAGAGGTACAGGCTCAGTAAAAGACTGATATCTAATCATAGGTCTAGAACATTTCCCTTTCCCCCAGATTTTACCATCACATCCCGAAAGGCCTATTTACCGCAGTGCCTTTTACCCCGTACATCAGGTCTGCCATTTCACACACGCAAAAAAAAAAAAAACCAAAACCTGCAAGCCATACTAAAAGGTGAAATATACAGTTTGAAAAGACAGGGCAAGCATCAGAACCAGACCCCGAGATCAGGCAGGGATACTGGAATTAACAGACTGTGAATTTAAAACAAATATGATTCATATGCTAAGGGCTCTAATGAAAAAAGTAGACAGCATGCAAAATCAGATCAATAATATAAGCAGAAAGATAGACATGTTAAGAAAGAATCAACAATGCTAGATGGTAAAACAGAGGTAATTTTACCATCTTGTTTAACCTCACAATATTTGTATGGATCAAATGAGATAGAATATTTATTTAAGTGAAAGAAATGTTAGAAAGCACAACCAAACGCCAAAAGAACTTACTACACAAAGCAGATGATGATCATCATCACCACGATTAATAATGAGAATCTGTAGATTCAAAACCTTTCATTGTGATACAACAGATTGTGTATACTAATTTTTAGTATGAGAAGGTTGAGAGTCACCTGACCTATAAAATTAGCAATTCCATGTTTCTGAATCAATTCATTATAACTACAGGGGACCATGACACAAGTAGTTATGTCCCATGTCTTTCCTCTCCTCTTAACTAAGACAGACCTCACACCAGAAACTCAAACAAAGTAGTTTTGATTTTTTGGAGGTTAAGTGCTCTTCATCTTGAGACTCAAATCTTAAGTTATAGGAGAAACTTCAATAGGGCAGCCTCACCTTCCTTCGCATTCTGACTTTGCATTTGGAAAGAAAGGAACATTTGTTGAATACGTATTGCATACCAGGTATTGTACTAGCTTAATCCTCAGAACAACCATACAAGGAAGGTACTATTCTCTTCTCCCATTTGCATATGAGAAAACAGAGACCCAGACAGCTTGACCAACTTGCACAAGGTCCCACAGTGGGTAAACAAGCAGTGGAGCCCCTATTCACACCCAGATTGGTTCTACTGTACTAGGCTGCCTTCTTCTAGGGTTGAGTTGGTTTGGTTTCTCTAGGATTCCTGCAGTACCTTCTCCAGAGAGGCTTTTCAAGAGGGCTTTCCTTTCTCCTGCCACAGTTCCAACCATGCAGGGCCCTGTCAATGTCCCAAGCCAAAAGAAATTAGGAGGGACAAGAGTCATGCCCTCTTCCCTGGCTAGTTGGTGAACTTCACTTTTCCCTCCTAGAGCCATTTGACAGTCTTTTGCTCTGCTGGTAATACCGTCTGATTTACTAAGTTAGCACATTGTATAAACCTGTAGAAGAGCTCCTAGGACACCTGAAATACCATCTCCATACAGAGAGGAGTATGATCTAGCTGATCCAGAACAAAGAATCTATACGTTTTGTTTGTTTTGATCTGAAAGTCTGCCACCCTCTTTCTGCCAGTGAACTAGCTCTGAGAGCAACTGTGATACCACAAAAGCAATTTCACAAAAATTTATACTAGGCACTGATGACACCAGAAAAACTACATTCCTTACTCTAAGATATGTTGACAAAGGAACAGGAGGTACACGGAAAAGAAAAAGAAAAAACCTGTTCTGAAGCCAGAGCACAACAGAATAACTCAGGAAGGGAGGGCGGTATTGTAAGTGAAGATCAAACGAACTTGTAAAAGCTCGCTAGAAGCTGCATGGAATGAGTTGAAAGGGTCATTTGGAGACCCAGCAAAGATGGAAGAGACTGACAAATCCCTACTGAGCACAACTACAGCCAGAGCTACACTGAGGGAGGCTGGGGGGAGAGGAAACCAGCTACAGGCATCTGCAGAAACGAGAGCAGTTCATCTGTTTCTCCCCGAGTAATTCTCCCTGTGGACTCAATCCACTACGAAGTTTTTATTGCTGGTTTTATTAAGGCAATTGGAAATAATTAGACATTGTCTAGCTGGGTGGGGTCCATTAGAGACCGATAAAGAAGAAGATTAATTCATTGTCATGGTCCTAGGAGTATTTCCAGACAAAGGAAACACTATTATGAGGAAGACACAGCTCTGCCCTCCCCCACATCCTCCAACTGTGCAGCCAGAGTCACTAGTTCAGGACATAGGATTAGCTCCCCTTGCAATCTGCCACTGTGTAACAATAAATACTAGATGCCTAACAAAGGGAGCCCCAGATACAGGTGAAGTATTCCAAACACTATCATCAATCCTGCACATTAATCCTATCTCTACCAGAGCCAGCACACGGGATCTTCTAAGAAAATCCCTTCAACATGAAGGGACCTCATGTTCAGTAAGGCTCTTTATTTAGGTAGCAATGACACTAGCAGGGATTTCAACAGGCTTCTCTAGTTTAATGCTGAAGGAGCAATGTGATGTGACAAGATGTTGTGGCAAGCAGCCTTCTTGGCTTAGGAGGAAAAGAACAGAATCTTCCAACTTCATGCCTGAATAGGAAAAACAATCCTTAGGTGATATTGACTCTGCCCTGGCTGTTCTAAAAGGCTAAAGAGAACAGTGTAATCTTTTCACGCACCTTGCTCCCATCCACACATTAATACCTGTTTCTGCAGCTTGCAGACTTACTTTTTGCAAAGAGCTGCGAGATGGTTTTTCTGGTGTCCTCTGACCCTTCATATTCCTTCTCCGCAAGCTGCTTGTTGGCAGTCTCTAGACGCTCTGTGGAATTTGGAGACAATCAACAGGGTCTCAAATATAAACTATCATGCACATACTATTGGCCCTCTAAATACTGACCTTTGGTAAAACAAGCCTGTTTCTTCTTGTTAAACAGGAATGGGTGACTAACATGAGTTTGCAAATGTGAATCCCAAAATAATACTAGACCATGGCCGGGGAGGAGGAGGTAAGTATTTAATGCTTTCACTCCTCACTGCCAAAACCTAAGTTAACTGCAGAATTCTAAATTTCAATGAAATTATCCTTCCCCAAATATATAAAGATATCTTTCATTAACCAGAGAAAAAGAGCATCACAGTTACTATAAAGTCTTCAAACTCATGTAATGTCAAAGCTAGAAAGGGACAACTAGCAGCACGTAGTTGGGCTGCCTGACTTTAAAGATAAAATAACCAAAATTCAAAGATAGATAGTAATATCCCTGACCGGGCACGGTGACTCATGCCTGTAATCCCAGCACTTTGGGAGGCCGAGGCGGGTGGATCACCTGAGGTCAGGAGTTTAAGACCATCATGGCCAACATGGCAAAACCCCTTCTCTACAAATACAAAAATCAGCCAGGCATGGTAGCACACACTTGTAATCCCAGCCAGCTACTGGGGAGGCTGAGGCAGGATAATTACTTGAACCTGGGAGGTAGAGGTTGCAGTGAGCCAAGATTGTGCCAGTGCTCTCCAGCCTGGGTGACAGAGCAAGATTCGAACCCAAAAAAAAAAAAAAAAAAAAAAAAAAGAGAGAGAGAGAGAAAAAGCAATAAAGAAAGTACCATCCCCAAGTCAGTAGTTTTGAACGTGCTGAAGGCACTTTAGAGTAGAAATATTTCCCAAAGTCTTCAATATTATCAGGTGAAAGTCAAAAATAAAAGGAGTCAGTGAGTCCTGGAAATAAGAGAGGACATTATACTTCAAGCTTGCACGGTCCAAGGGCATGCCTCTGCAAAACCTGTTAAAAAGAAGAGGCAGCACCTATTGTGGGGGTGGGCCAGGTGGGTCCAGGGGTCCCAGCAGGGATCCTGCCTGATAAACACATCAGCTCATCGCTCAGAAGACCAGTGAGGTGCATCCACACTTTGATCAATCAAGCTTGGGACTGAGCACTATTGCAGTCATAAAAAATTAGCCTGGCACATGCCCAGCCATTTACTGCCCATACCGGTGGGTTGGACAGCCCCAAAGAGCCTAGTTGAATCTTGCTCAGCCCTTCCCTTCACCACCCTGCAGTTGCTTCAGAAGTACAAAGACAAGTCCTTTGGTTCCCTCACCTCTCAGATCCCTGTTGAAATCATGCATCCTCCGAATCTCGCCCTCTAGCTTGTTTCTCATGGCTTTCTCTAGGGCCTCTCTTTTGGAGGATGACTTCACGAGGTTCTCATATGCCTCTGAGACGCGCTGGATTTCTGTCTCCACCTTAACAACAACAGAAAAGAAGATGGTGGTGATGGTAGGAGGTTGATGGGGAAAATGGTCTGAAAACAAACATGCAAATCCTCGGTGACAGCTTCTTCCAGGGCTCACAGATGGCCAGGAGGCAAGCATAACACAGTCAGACGAGAAAAGTTTCAAGGAAGGATCTCCACCTTCAACCATAAGCTTAGTAATTCACTCATGGTGCCATGGTCTTTCCTCGGGTTAAAAAAATAGACACTTTCTACCTTCAGAGGAGATGGTAAGACAGAATAAATTTTATAAATGGTTATAAAGAATTTTAATTTCTGAAGAAAACTCTTAATTTTGAAAATATCAGTAATAATATATATAGTATATAGATACTTTATTCCAAAGCATTCAAAGGGCTTTCACACGTTGGTTCCAGTCTGTACTGATTATCTGACTAATAAGCAGGATACCTCTTCTCATTTTAGCAGAGAGAAAAGTTAAATTGCCTCTGAAGAGCAACTGTCAGCAGCAGAGACCAACCCTAAAAACCCCAAGCTTCATGAAGCAGTTCAGTTCAATTTAACCAACATTTACCAAGGACCAAATATTTATACCAACTCTTTAAAGTACTATTGGGGGTGTGTAAATATGAATGAGAACATTTCCACTGCCCTCAAGGAGGTTTCAATCCAATCGAATGAAAGAATACAGGGCAAGATACATCTTTAAGAAAAGTAGAAGTAGTGCCATAAAGGACAGACAAGGAAGAAGTTATTCCTGTTTGGGGGAAGTGGGGAGGAGAACAGTATCTGGGAAGAGATGGCATTTAGAGTCAGATCCTGAAAGCTGGGTCAGATTTCAATGAGCAGAGGTGAGGGGAAGGG